>NC_042968.1:44482228-44629728 GCF_901001165.1 Salmo trutta
TACATCACTGGGGCCAAGCTTCCTGCCATCCAGGACCTCTATACCAGTCGGTGTCAGAGGAATGCCCTAAAAATTGTCAAAGACTCAAGCCACACAAATGACAGACTGTTCTCTCTGCTCCCGCACGGCAAGCGATACCGATGCACCAAATCTGGAACCAACAGGACCCTGAACAGCTTCTACCCCCAAGCCATACAACTACTAAATAGTTAGCCTGGGTAGCTGTTAGTGCAAAAAGGGTTAATGCAGATAGTTAACTAACTTTTTAGACTCATCACATACGCTGCTGCTACTGTTTATTATCTATCCTGTTGCCTAGTTACTTTACACCTATCTATATCTACACATTTACCACGTGACAAATACGATTTGACCTACAGATCTTCATTTAACCATGAATGGACATTATATTACCAGCTAGTTGTAACCATGAATGGACATTATATTACCAGCTAGGGAGGCTAGTTGTAACCATGAATGGACATTATATTACCAGCTAGGGAGGCTAGTTGTAACCATGAATGGACATTATATTACCAGCTAGTTGTAACCATGAATGGACATTATATTACCAGCTAGAGAGGCTAGTTGTAACCATGAATGGACATTATATTACCAGCTAGTTGTAACCATGAATGGACATTATATTACCAGCTAGGGAGGCTAGTTGTAACCATGAATGGACATTAGATTACCAGCTAGTTGTAACCATGAATGGACATTATATTACCAGCTAGGGAGGCTAGTTGTAACCATGAATGGACATTATATTACCAGCTAGGGAGGCTAGTTGTAACCATGAATGGACATTATATTACCAACTAGTTGTAACCATGAATGGACATTATATTACCAGCTAGGGAGGCTAGTTGTAACCATGAATGGACATTATATTACCAGCTAGTTGTAACCATGAATGGACATTATATTACCAGCTAGTTGTAACCATGAATGGACATTATATTACCAGCTAGGGAGGCTAGTTGTAACCATGAATGGACATTATATTACCAGCTAGGGAGGCTAGTTGTAACCATGAATGGACATTATATTACCAGCTAGTTGTAACCATGAATGGACATTATATTACCAGCTAGGGAGGCTAGTTGTAACCATGAATGGACATTATATTACCAGCTAGTTGTAACCATGAATGGACATTATATTACCAGCTAGTTGTAACCATGAATGGACATTATATTACCAGCTAGGGAGGCTAGTTTGTAACCATGAATGGACATTATATTACCAGCTAGTTGTAACCATGAATGGACATTATATTACCAGCTAGTTGTAACCATGAATGGACATTATATTACCAGCTAGTTGTAACCATGAATGGACATTATATTACCAGCTAGGGAGGCTAGTTGTAACCATGAATGGACATTATATTACCAGCTAGGGAGGCTAGTTGTAACCATGAATGGACATTATATTACCAGCTAGGGAGGCTAGTTGTAACCATGAATGGACATTATATTACCAGCTAGTTGTAACCATGAATGGACATTATATTACCAGCTAGGGAGGCTAGTTGTAACCATGAATGGACATTATATTACCAGCTAGGGAGGCTAGTTGTAACCATGAATGGACATTATATTACCAGCTAGTTTGTAACCATGAATGGACATTATATTACCAGCTAGGGAGGCTAGTTGTAACCATGAATGGACATTATATTACCAGCTAGTTGTAACCATGAATGGACATTATATTACCAGCTAGTTGTAACCATGAATGGACATTATATTACCAGCTAGGGAGGCTAGTTGTAACCATGAATGGACATTATATTACCAGCTAGTTGTAACCATGAATGGACATTATATTACCAGCTAGTTGTAACCATGAATGGACATTATATTACCAGCTAGTTGTAACCATGAATGGACATTATATTACCAGCTAGGGAGGCTAGTTGTAACCATGAATGGACATTATATTACCAGCTAGGGAGGCTAGTTGTAACCATGAATGGACATTATATTACCAGCTAGTTGTAACCATGAATGGACCTTATATTACCAGCTAGGGAGGCTAGTTGTACCATGAATGGACATTATATTACCAGCTAGGGAGGCTAGTTGTAACCATGAATGGACATTATATTACCAGCTAGTTGTAACCATGAATGGACATTATATTACCAGCTAGAGAGGCTAGTTGTAACCATGAATGGACATTATATTACCAGCTAGTTGTAACCATGAATGGACATTATATTACCAGCTAGGGAGGCTAGTTGTAACCATGAATGGACATTAGATTACCAGCTAGTTGTAACCATGAATGGACATTATATTACCAGCTAGGGAGGCTAGTTGTAACCATGAATGGACATTATATTACCAGCTAGGGAGGCTAGTTGTAGCAGCCTGTTGTTATATACCTGATCTACTTGCTGACCTGCATTGATGCTAAATTAGCCTGTTGTTTTGTTGTGTGTGTGTCCCAGGTATCCATTCTACATGCTGGCCTGCATTGATGCTAAATTAGCCTGTTGTGTGTCCCAGGTATCCATTCTACATGCTGGCCTGCATCGACACAGACTGGAAGCTGCTGACCTGGCTCAGATACTCCATCTGGATGCCCCTCTACCCTCTGGGGGTGCTAGCAGAGGGTCAGTGGACCTGTCACACACACACACACACACACACACACACACACACACACACACACACACACACTCCTCAGAGAGCTCTATGCCTGCTATATTCACTTATTATGTAAATTGTATGTAAATAATAGAGGTATGATGTTTGTAGTCATTCAATATATTACTTAGTTATTACCAAGATATCCAAGTGTTGCTATGTATTCCTGTCTGTCCTGTCTGTTCCCTCTTAGCTATAGCTGTGATCCAGTCCCTGCCTATCTTTGATGAGACCCGTCTGTACAGCATCCCTCTACCTACGGTCCTGGGCTCGTCCTTCAGCTTTTCCTTCACTCTGAAGATCTACCTGGTCCTCATGTTCCTCGGTCAGTTAGTACCACTCTCTGACCCTCCACCCTAACCCTCCACCCTAACCCTCCACCCTAACCCTCCACCTTAACCCTCCACCTTAACCCTCCACCCTACACCCTGACCCTACACCCTGACCCTACACCCTGACCCTACACCCTGCACCCTGACCCTGCACCTGCACCCTAACCCTCCACCCTGACCCTCCACCCTGACCCTCCACCCTGACCCTGCACCCTGACCCTGCACCCTGACCCTACACCCTAACCCTGCACCCTGGCCCCACACCATAACCCTACACCCTGACCCTACACCCTAACCCTGCACCCTGGCCCCACACCTTAACCCTACACCCTGACCCTACACCCTGACCCTACACCCTAACCCTGCACCCTGGCCCCACACCATAACCCTACACCCTGACCCTACACCCTAACCCTGCACCCTGGCCCTACACCATAACCCTACACCCTGACCCTACACCCTAACCTTACACCCTGACCTTACACCCTGACCCTACACCCTGACCCTACACCCTGACCTTACACCCTGACCCTACACCCTGACCCTACACCCTGACCCTACACCCTGACCCTACACCTACACCCTACACCCTAACCCTACACCTACACCCTCCACCCTGACCCTACACCCTGACCCTACACCCTAACCCTACACCCTACACCCTGACCCTAACCCTACACCCTACACCCTACACCCTGACCCTACACCCTGACCCTACACCCTGACCCTACACCCTGACCCTAACCCTACACCTACACCCTCCACCCTACACCCTACACCCTCCACCCTACACCCTCCACCCTGACCCTCCACCCTGACCCTCCACCCTGACCCTCCACCCTAACCCTACACCCTGACCCTACACCCTGACCCTACACCCTGACCCTGCACCCTGACCCTGCACCCTGACCCTGCACCCTGACCCTGCACCCTGACCCTCCACCCTGACCCTCCACCCTGACCCTGCACCCTGGCCCCACACCTTAACCCTACACCCTGACCCTACACCCTGACCCTACACCCTAACCTTACACCCTGACCCTACACCCTGACCCTACACCCTGACCCTACACCCTGACCCTACACCCTAACCCTCCACCTTAACCCTCCACCTTAACCCTCCACCCTACACCCTACACCCTGACCCTGCACCCTGACCCTGCACCCTGACCCTGCACCCTGACCCTGCACCCTAACCCTCCACCCTAACCCTCCACCCTGACCCTCCACCCTGACCCTCCACCCTGACCCTCCACCCTGACCCTGCACCCTGGCCCCACACCTTAACCCTACACCCTGACCCTACACCCTAACCCTACACCCTAACCCTACACCCTAACCCTACACCCTCCACCCTACACCCTCCACCCTACACCCTCCACCCTGACCCTACACCCTGACCCTACACCCTGACCCTACACCCTGACCCTACACCCTACACCCTGACCCTACACCCTACACCCTAACCCTACACCCTACACCCTCCACCCTACACCTACAGCCTCCACCCTGACCCTACACCCTAACCCTACACCCTACACCCTGACCCTACACCCTGACCCTACACCCTGACCCTATACCCTGACCCTACACCCTGACCCTACACCCTGACCCTACACCCTGACCCTACACACTGACCCTACACCCTACACCCTACACCCTCCACCCTACACCCTCCACCCTACACCCTCCACCCTGACCCTACACCCTGACCCTACACCCTGACCCTACACCCTGACCCTACACCCTGACCCTCTCTCTAACCCTCCAGCTGTATCTAGCTGTCATGTTTCAGGATCAATGCCACTAAGGGAGAAACATACACTTTGTCACATCGCTAACAAACCTGGGTCAAAATACGATTTGTTTTCTTACAGTATGTTTGCTTGGACTTGACTTTTCTGGCATGCCAAGTGGATGGGGTTTGCGCTTAAAAATATTTTAAATTGTAAAAAGTAGTGGTTTTTTTTCTTCCCAGGCCTGTTCATCAACTTTCGCCACCTGTTTCGCCAGAGGAGGAGACGAATGCGGTCCAGGAAGAGGAAAATGAACTAACGGATAGAAAGACAAACCTCACGATCTCTCCAGTCTCACTGCTGCTTGCCTTTTTACACCTCTCCTCTCTTACACCTCTCTCCTCACTGCACATCTCTGTCCTCTCTCCTCTCCTCTCTTACACCTCTCTCCTCACTGCACATCTCTGTCCTCTCTCCTCTCCTCTCTTACACCTCTCTCCTCACTGCACATCTCTGTCCTCTCTCCTCTCCTCTCTTACACCTCTCTCCTCACTGCACATCTCTGTCCTCTCTCCTCTCCTCTCTTACACCTCTCTCCTCACTGCACATCTCTGTCCTCTCTCCTCTCTTACACCTCTCTCCTCACTGCACATCTCTGTCCTCTCTCCTCTCTTACACCTCTCTCCTCACTGCACATCTCTGTCCTCTCTCCTCTCTTACACCTCTCTCCTCACTGCACATCTCTGTCCTCTCTCCTCTCTTACACCTCTCTCCTCACTGCACATCTCTGTCCTCTCTCCTCTCCTCTCTTACACCTCTCTCCTCACTGCACATCTCTGTCCTCTCTCCTCTCTTACACCTCTCTCCTCACTGCACATCTCTGTCCTCTCTCCTCTCTTACACCTCTCTCCTCACTGCACATCTCTGTCCTCTCTCCTCTCTTACACCTCTCTCCTCACTGCACATCTCTGTCCTCTCTCCTCTCTTACACCTCTCTCCTCACTGCACATCTCTGTCCTCTCTCCTCTCTTACACCTCTCTCCTCACTGCACATCTCTGTCCTCTCTCCTCTCTTACACCTCTCTCCTCACTGCACATCTCTGTCCTCTCTCCTCTCTTACACCTCTCTCCTCACTGCACATCTCTGTCCTCTCTCCTCTCCTCTCTTACACCTCTCTCCTCACTGCACATCTCTGTCCTCTCTCCTCTCCTCTCTTACAACCTCTCTCCTCACTGCACATCTCTGTCCTCTCTCCTCTCCTCTCTTACACCTCTCTCCTCACTGCACATCTCTGTCCTCTCTCCTCTCCTCTCTTACACCTCTCTCCTCACTGCACATCTCTGTCCTCTCTCCTCTCCTCTCTTACACCTCTCTCCTCACTGCACATCTCTGTCCTCTCTCCTCTCCTCTCTTACACCTCTCTCCTCACTGCACATCTCTGTCCTCTCTCCTCTCCTCTCTTACACCTCTCTCCTCACTGCACATCTCTGTCCTCTCTCCTCTCTTACACCTCTCTCCTCACTGCACATCTCTGTCCTCTCTCCTCTCCTCTCTTACACCTCTCTCCTCACTGCACATCTCTGTCCTCTCTCCTCTCTTACACCTCTCTCCTCACTGCACATCTCTGTCCTCTCTCCTCTCTTACACCTCTCTCCTCACTGCACATCTCTGTCCTCTCTCCTCTCTTACACCTCTCTCCTCACTGCACATCTCTGTCCTCTCTCCTCTCTTACACCTCTCTCCTCACTGCACATCTCTGTCCTCTCTCCTCTCTTACACCTCTCTCCTCACTGCACATCTCTGTCCTCTCTCCTCTCTTACACCTCTCTCCTCATTGCACATCTCTGTCCTCTCTCCTCTCTCTCTTACACCTCTCTCCTCACTGCACATCTCTGTCCTCTCTCCTCTCTTACACCTCTCTCCTCACTGCACATCTCTGTCCTCTCTCCTCTCTTACACCTCTCTCCTCACTGCACATCTCTGTCCTCTCTCCTCTCTTACACCTCTCTCCTCACTGCACATCTCTGTCCTCTCTCCTCTCTTACACCTCTCTCCTCACTGCACATCTCTGTCCTCTCTCCTCTCCTCTCTTACACCTCTCTCCTCACTGCACATCTCTGTCCTCTCTCCTCTCCTCTCTTACACCTCTCTCCTCACTGCACATCTCTGTCCTCTCTCCTCTCTTACCTCTCTCCTCACTGCACATCTCTGTCCTCTCTCCTCTCTTACACCTCTCTCCTCACTGCACATCTCTGTCCTCTCTCCTCTCTTACACCTCTCTCCTCACTGCACATCTCTGTCCTCTCTCCTCTCTTACACCTCTCTCCTCACTGCACATCTCTGTCCTCTCTCCTCTCTTACACCTCTCTCCTCACTGCACATCTCTGTCCTCTCTCCTCTCTTACCTCTCTCCTCACTGCACATCTCTGTCCTCTCTCCTCTCTTACACCTCTCTCCTCACTGCACATCTCTGTCCTCTCTCCTCTCTTACACCTCTCTCCTCACTGCACATCTCTGTCCTCTCTCCTCTCCTCTCTTACACCTCTCTCCTCACTGCACATCTCTGTCCTCTCTCTCCTCTCCTCTCTTACACCTCTCTCCTCACTGCACATCTCTGTCCTCTCTCCTCTCCTCTCCTCACTGCACATCTCTGTCCTCTCTCCTCTCCTCTCCTCACTGCACATCTCTCCTCACTACACATCTCTGTCCTCTCTCCTCTCCTCACTACACATCTCTGTCCTCTCTCTCCTCTCCTCTGTCCTTTCTCTCCTCTCCTCACTACACATCTCTGTCCTCTCTCCTCTCCTCTGTCCTCTCTCTCCTCTCCTCACTACACATCTCTGTCCTCTCTCCTCTCCTCTGTCCTTTCTCTCCTCTCCTCACTACACATCTCTGTCCTCTCTCCTCTGTCCTCTCTCTCCTCTCCTCTCCTCACTACACATCTCTGTCCTCTCTCCTCTCCTCTGTCCTCTCTCTCCTCTCCTCACTACACATCTCTGTCCTCTCTCCTCTCCTCTGTCCTTTCTCTCCTCTCCTCTCCTCACATCTCTGTCCTCTCTCCCCTCTCCTCTGTCCTCTCTCTCCTCTCCTCTGTCCTTTCTCTCCTCTCCTCTCCTCACTACACATCTCTGTCCTCTCTCCTCTGTCCTCTCTCTCCTCTGTCCTTTCTCTCCTCTCCTCACTACACATCTCTGTCCTCTCTCCTCTGTCCTCTCTCTCCTCTGTCCTTTCTCTCCTCTCCTCACTACACATCTCTGTCCTCTCTCCCCTCTCCTCCGTCCTTTCTCTCCTCTCCTCTCCTCACTACACATCTCTGTCCTCTCTCTCCTCTCCTCTGTCCTCTCTCTCCTCTCCTCACTACACATCTCTGTCCTCTCTCCTCTCCTCTGTCCTTTCTTTCCTCACTACACATCTCTGTCCTCTCTCCCCTCTCCTCTGTCCTTTCTCTCCTCTCCTCTCCTCACTACACATCTCTGTCCTCTCTCTCCTCTCCTCTGTCCTCTCTCTCCTCTCCTCACTACACATCTCTGTCCTCTCTCCTCTCCTCTGTCCTTTCTCTCCTCTCCTCACTACACATCTCTGTCCTCTCTCCCCTCTCCTCTGTCCTCTCTCCTCTCCTCTCCTCACTACACATCTCTGTCCTCTCTCCCCTCTCCTCTGTCCTCTCTCCTCTCCTCTCCTCACTACACATCTCTGTCCTCTGTCCTCTGTCCTCTGTCCCCCCTCTCCTCTCCTCACTACACATCTCTGTCCTCTCTCCTCTCCTCTGTCCTTTCTCTCCTCTCCTCACTACACATCTCTGTCCTCTCTCCCCTCTCCTCTGTCCTCTCTCCTCTCCTCACTACACATCTGTCCTCTCTCCCCTCTCCTCTGTCCTCTCTCCTCTCCTCTCCTCACTACACATCTCTGTCCTCTCTCCTCTGTCCTCTGTCCCCCCTCTCCTCTCCTCACTACACATCTCTGTCCTCTCTCCCCTCTCCTCTGTCCTCTCTCCTCTCCTCTCCTCAATACACATCTCTGTCCTCTCTCCTCTCCTCTCCTCTCCTCACTACACATCTCTGTCCTCTCTCCTCTCCTCTGTCCTCTCTCCTCTCCTCACTTCACATCTCTGTCCTCTCTCTCCTCTCCTCTGTCCTTTCTCTCCTCTCCTCACTACACATCTCTGTCCTCTCTCCCCTCTCCTCTGTCCTCTCTCCTCTCCTCTGTCCTTTCTCTCCTCTCCTCTCCTCACTACACATCTCTGTCCTCTCTCCTCTCTCCTCTGTCCTCTCTCCTCTCCTCACTACACATCTCTGTCCTCTTTCCTCTCTCCTCTGTCCCCTCTCTCCTCTCCTCTCCTCACTACACATCTCTGTCCTCTCTCT
Source organism: Salmo trutta (assembly GCF_901001165.1). NCBI lineage: Eukaryota > Metazoa > Chordata > Actinopteri > Salmoniformes > Salmonidae > Salmo > Salmo trutta. The sequence continues at coordinate 44,491,322 of NC_042968.1, forward strand.
CCTCTCCTCTCCTCTCCTCACTACACATCTCTCTCCTCTCCTCACTACACATCTCTCTCCTCTCCTCTCCTCACTACACATCTCTGTCCTCTCTCCTCTGTCCTCTCTCTCTCCTCTCCTCTCCTCTCCTCACTACACATCTCTCTCCCCTCTCCTCTCACACCTTCCTTTCCTTTCACACCCTCTCCTCTTTCCTATCTTCTCTCCTCCACTGATAAACAAACGACCACATCCTCGTCTTCTCCTTTAACTGTGGAGGTACCTCCTCTAACACAAACCCTTCCCTTCCTCACCCAGTCTGTCCATCAGAGGTACCTCCTCTAACACAAACACTTCTCTTCCTCACCCAGTCTGTCCATCAGAGGTACCTCCTCTAACACAAACCCTTCTCTTCCTCACCCAGTCTGTCCATCAGAGGTACCTCCTCTAACACAAACACTTCTCTTCCTCACCCAGTCTGTCCATCAGAGGTACCTCCTCTAACACAAACCCTTCTCTTCCTCACCCAGTCTGTCCATCAGAGGTACCTCCTCTAACACAAACACTTCTCTTCCTCACCCAGTCTGTCCATCAGAGGTACCTCCTCTAACACAAACCCTTCTCTTCCTCACCCAGTCTGTCCATCAGAGGTACCTCCTCTAACACAAACCCTTCTCTTCCTCACCCAGTCTGTCCATCAGAGGTACCTCCTCTAACACAAACACTTCTCTTCCTCACCCAGTCTGTCCATCAGAGGTACCTCCTCTAACACAAACCCTTCTCTTCCTCACCCAGTCTGTCCATCAGAGGTACCTCCTCTAACACAAACCCTTCTCTTCCTCACCCAGTCTGTCCATCAGAGGTACCTCCTCTAACACAAACCCTTCTCTTCCTCACCCAGTCTGTCCATCAGAGGTACCTCCTCTAACACAAACACTTCTCTTCCTCACCCAGTCTGTCCATCAGAGGTACCTCCTCTAACACAAACCCTTCTCTTCCTCACCCAGTCTGTCCATCAGAGGTACCTCCTCTAACACAAACCCTTCTCTTCCTCACCCAGTCTGTCCATCAGAGGTACCTCCTCTAACACAAACCCTTCTCTTCCTCACCCAGTCTGTCCATCAGAGGTACCTCCTCTAACACAAACCCTTCTCTTCCTCACCCAGTCTGTCCATCAGAGGTACCTCCTCTAACACAAACACTTCTCTTCCTCACCCAGTCTGTCCATCAGAGGTACCTCCTCTAACACAAACACTTCTCTTCCTCACCCAGTCTGTCCATCAGAGGTACCTCCTCTAACACAAACCCTTCTCTTCCTCACCCAGTCTGTCCATCAGAGGTACCTCCTCTAACACAAACCCTTCTCTTCCTCACCCAGTCTGTCCATCCGAGGTACCTCCTCTAACACAAACCCTTCTCTTCCTCACCCAGTCTGTCCATCAGAGGTACCTCCTCTAACACAAACCCTTCTCTTCCTCACCCAGTCTGTCCATCAGAGGTACCTCCTCTAACACAAACCCTTCTCTTCCTCACCCAGTCTGTCCATCAGAGGTACCTCCTCTAACACAAACACTTCTCTTCCTCACCCAGTCTGTCCATCAGAGGTACCTCCTCTAACACAAACAAGTGCATTCCATTCATACCCTCTTTGTATGTTAGTATTGACAGATACATGACATACTGTACTGTTAGTATTGACAGATGCATGTCATACTGTACTGTTAGTATTGACAGATACATGTCATACTGTACTGTTAGTATTGACAGATACATGTCATACTGTACTGTTAGTATTGAAGGAGCCGTACTATAAACGGTTCTAGCGTCTCTTGGCCAGACTAAAAAACGTATGTCTTTTCTGAACCCCATTTTGCAGCTACTGTAATCCTCATAATGGACCTGCCTTCACTTTTAATTCAGGAAGTCAAATGAAAACTGCCCATTGTATTCTATGAGGAGTTTTCAAATCCCTCTTTTTTAATTTGGATCCACTTTAATGACTTGACTGAATAGAACTGAAATGGCTCTAACTCTGTTCCAGTCATTGATATAACAGTCATGTTGTACTTCACTACTATCCCATCTGACCATGAGTCAGCGTCAGGCCTAATGCTATACATTTGTTTCGTTAGAAGTTGTTTTAAAGGCCCAGTACACTCAGAAATATCTATTTCTATATATGTCCACACTATGAGGTTGGAATAACACTGTGAAATTGTGAACATTATGATAATGTCCTTTTTTAGTGTAAGAGTTGTTTGAATAGACTGTCTGACATTTCAGCCTGTTTTGGCAGGATGGAGTTTTGGCCTTCCACGGTGACATCACTATGGGGTGAATTAGTTAATAAACCAATAAGAAAGAAGAGTTCTAAACCCCTCAGCCAATAACAGCACATTTTGAATTTTCCCCTCCCCACTCAGACCACTCCCAGACAGACCCGTTGTTAACAATGTACTTTTGTTTATTTTTGACCATTTTAATTCAAATCACAGTGAGGTACTTTATTGTTACCCAGAAATGATTTGATATTGACATGAAACAGCTGCATTGGACCTTTTTTTAAATATTGCTTTATTCCTAAATGAAATTTTGTATGCAAAAGTGTTTCTCATGCAGTATATAATCAAGCTGCATTCTGGGATGTAAGCTACTGTATTCTCCAGTGATGTTCATAGTCCCCATGATATCTACTATCTCCATCATGCCATCCTTGCTGTGTTGTTCAAAGGCTCACTGATCTGTGTCTGATGACATGGTTAGAGATGCGTCCCGACTCTCCACACTTCTCCTACAGTGTGCTCTTGCACACTCCCTGTCATGGAAACGGACATAGAGAACCAGTCAGAGCCCAGAACCTCAGGGAAATGGACATTGTTAGAGAATTAAGGGAAGAGGATCACTGTCTGGAATCATGTGTTTTAATAAAAGGTTTTGAATGGTTGAAGGATAAATTATAATGTGTGATATTATAATAACCAATAAAGTTCTGTGAAATAAAGTGAATATCTGTAGTTATTTATGAAAAGAGCACAGCTGGTGGTGTGAATAAAAACCCACAATTATGTAGGTGTCCTTTATCTCCTCTTAATTACCCCTTTATATAGGTGTCCTTTATGTCCTCATACTAACCTCTTTATATAGGTGTCCTTTATGTCCTCATAATAACCTCTTTATATAGGTGTCCTTTATCTCCTCATAATAACCTCTTTATATAGGTGTCCTTTATGTCCTCATACTAACCTCTTTATATAGGTGTCCTTTATGTCCTCATAATAACCCCTTTATATAGGTGTCCTTTATGTCCTCATAATAACCCCTTTATATAGTTGTCCTTTATCTCCTCATAATAACCTCTTTATATAGGTGTCCTTTATGTCCTCATAATAACCCCTTTATATAGGTGTCCTTTATGTCCTCATAATAACCCCTTTATATAGGTGTTCTTTATGTCCTCATAATAACCCCTTTATATAGGTGTCCTTTATGTCCTCATAATAACCTCTTTATATAGTTGTCCTTTATCTCCTCATAATAACCTCTTTATATAGTTGTCCTTTATCTCCTCATAATAACCTCTTTATATAGGTGTCCTTTATGTCCTCATAATAACCTCTTTATATAGGTGTCCTTTATCTCCTCATAATAACCTCTTTATATAGGTGTCCTTTATGTCCTCATACTAACCTCTTTATATAGGTGTCCTTTATGTCCTCATAATAACCCCTTTATATAGGTGTTCTTTATCTCCTAATAACCCCTTTATATAGGTGTCCTTTATGTCCTCATAATAACCCCTTTATATAGGTGTCCTTTATGTCCTCATAATAACCTCTTTATATAGGTGTCCTTTATCTCCTCATAATAATAACCTATTTATATAGGTGTCCTTTATGTCCTCATAATAACCCCTTTATATAGGTGTCCTTTATCTCCTCATAATAACCCCTTTATATAGGTGTCCTTTATCTCCTCATAATAACCCCTTTATATAGGTGTCCTTTATGTCCTCATAATAACCTCTTTATATAGGTGTCCTTTATGTCCTCATAATAACCCCTTTTATATAGGTGTCCTTTATCTCCTCAGAATAACCCCTTTATATAGGTGTCCTTTGTCCTCATAATAACCCCTTTATATAGGTGTCCTTTGTCCTCATAATAACCCCTTTTATATAGGTGTCCTTTATCTCCTCATAATAACCCCTTTATATAGGTGTCCTTTGTCCTCATAATAACCCCTTTATATAGGTGTCCTTTATGTCCTCATAATAACCCCTTTTATATAGGTGTCCTTTATGTCCTCATAATAACCCCTTTTATATAGGTGTCCTTTATCTCCTCTTAATTACCCCTTTATATAGGTGTCCTTTATCTCATAATAAATCCCTTTATATAGGTGTCCTTTATGTCCTCATAATAACCCCTTTATATAGGTGTCCTTTATCTCCTCATAATAACCCCTTTTATATAGGTGTTCTTTATCTCCTAATAACCCCTTTATATAAGTGTCCTTTATCTCCTCATAATAACCCCTTTATATAGGTGTCCTTTATCTCTTAATAACCCCTTTATATAGGTGTCCTTTATCTCATAATAACCCCTTTATATAGGTGTCCTTTATCTCTTAATAACCCCTTTATATAGGTGTCCTTTATCTTCTCATAATAACCCCTTTATATAGGTGTCCTTTATCTCCTCATAATAACCCCTTTATATAGGTGTTCTTTATCTCCTCATAATAACCTCTTTATATAGGTGTCCTTTATCTCCTCATAATAACCTCTTTATATAGGTGTCCTTTATGTCCTCATAATAACCCCTTTATATAGGTGTCCTTTATCTCCTCATAATAACCTCTTTATATAGTTGTCCTTTATCTCCTCATAATAACCTCTTTATATAGGTGTCCTTTATCTCCTCATAATAACCTCTTTATATAGGTGTCCTTTATCTCCTCATAATAACCTCTTTATATAGGTGTCCTTTATGTCCTCATAATAACCCCTTTATAGAGGTGTCCTTTATCTCCTCATAATAACCTCTTTATATAGTTGTCCTTTATCTCCTCATAATAACCTCTTTATATAGGTGTCCTTTATCTCCTCATAATAACCCCTTTATATAGGTGTCCTTTATCTCCTCATAATAATAACCTATTTATATAGGTGTCCTTTATCTCCTCATAATAACCCCTTTATATAGGTGTTCTTTATCTCCTCATAATAACCTCTTTATATAGGTGTCCTTTATCTCCTCATAATAACCTCTTTATATAGGTGTCCTTTATCTCCTCATAATAACCCCTTTATATAGGTGTCATTTATCTCCTCATAATAATAACCTATTTATATAGGTGTCCTTTATCTCCTCATAATAACCCCTTTATATAGGTGTCCTTTATCTCCTCATAATAACCTCTTTATATAGGTGTTCTTTATCTCCTCATAATAACCTCTTTAGTATGCCTAGCTGTAGTGGGATGTCTCAACACTAAAGGAAGGCATCAGCCTAAATATCAGAATGATTTCATTGAGTGGAGTCCAATGAGTTCATCAAATGGTTAATGGCTCACCTTCCTCTCATCACCAAACCCTGCCTGTATGTCTGCATGTCTGCCTGCACACCTGTCTGCCTGCGCGCCTGTCTGCCTGCCTGTATATCTGCCTGCCTGTCTGCCTGTATATCTGCCTGTCTGTCTGCCTTTCTTCCAGTCATTCTGCAGGTCCACCTGGCTGTCGGCCTTTCTGTCTGCCTGTCTACCTTTCAGTTTGCCTGCCGGTATGTCTGTGTGCATAAAGGAACACTCTTCAGAATTGTAATTGTGCCTTGACAACCCTCCTTCCACTTCAGCGCGCAGACATGGTTGGTTTTTGCTCAGCGTTGGTGGTTGGAGACACTGCACGCACTTGGTGGATTATGAACAAATGAATAGGAAGGCATTGAATTTGAAGCAGTTTAAACGTGTTCGTGAGAATGTGAGAGATTGTGTGAACACCTAACCTAATCCTCTTAAAAGACTGCAGGTATTATGCTGAGCCGTGGAGATGAGGTGTGAGCTGTCATCCTGCGGTGCGCCCTTGTAGCTGCTCACCAAAAACTAGAGTCAGCATCTCTCAACCAATCCCTTTACCTTAGCGCACACAGCTGGAGAGAGACCTCGCGTCTACAACACCTCAATCACAACAACTCAGCGATTAAAGGTACGTTTTCATTAAGAATTGATGAAGGTTTAGGTATGGTTTACAGATGTTTTATAGAGAAAGGATTTAAGCTACAATAATCGTCATTGACCTTGTGGAAAGCCTAGGATACTTGTCAATGACTCCATATCGGGCACTGTTTCTTGCCTGGAATTTCCCCACGAAATTCGGTTAAATTGATCATTATTTTCGTTTCTTCATTTTCACCCGACCCACCTGGATACACACGTGAAAATGAAATGGTTGATTGAACATTTGGAATGAATCATATCGCTTATGCTGTCTCGACTCGAGGAGCGCATATCAGCACGTCCATGACGCGCGCACGTCAATGAAAAGTAGGGGCCTAAATAATGATATTTTCTTCTAGCTTATTCGATGTTTTTTTTATATTTTATTGTCATTTGTACATTTGCTGCATTTCATTACACGTGTCATTTAATCTGTGCAGCCCTACGGAGAGCAGAGTACCTGCAATTATGTAGCCATAGTAACAGGTGGCTGTGTCCCATCCTCCGCGCTCCCGCGACTCCGTTCACGTGAACGCGCCCTTATAATACTCCAGTAGTGTTTTTATTATTCTGTTATTACATCATTATGTCAAATGTATGAGGTGAGTTTTGCATTGTAGTCTAAACTGAGTGAATGATTTATTTATTTACCCCCTTTTTCTCTATATATAGGTTGGAGCTGGGACGTCATGCCAGGGCTATGACATTAAAACAGACTATGCTGAAGATGTGTGCTGACCGCTCGCTGAACTGCATTATTTGGCCAACTAATGCTACTGGACCTGTTCCCATAAGCCTGACCAGGCATCTGACACGGGCCTAATAATCTGCAGTGGGAATCAAGACCACTCTGGCAGCGGTGAACAATGCATTTGCCACAAAGACGGAGACTCAATCGGAGTCGCATCCTCTTCTTCCTCTCTGGTGTGTTACTGTGCTGCGTCTACACCGTGACGTTCAAGGCCCGGCTGCAGGAGCCATGGGTGGCCCGCCAGGCCGCAGCAGAAGAGGATCCTGGGACAGCACTCTCAGAGGAAGGGGGCGGTAGTGATAATAGTAGTGTTGTGGAGGTAGACACACGAGAGGTGGTGACCTCTAACCCCTCTAGCCTAACAGAGAGCTATAACGATGACGTCATCACCAGGGCTCCTACTGTGCTGCAGGGGGATGACGTCATGGTGATAACTGTCAACAGGACGGACATTAAGCACTGTATCTACGTAGAGGACCCTGAACCTGAGCCTCCCACCTCCCCTCCTCCTAACACCACCACCTCCCCAGGTATCCCTGGAGACGTCCCCCACAGGAAGGGAGAGTACCCAGAGGACCTGTTCACGGTGGACCAGAGGAGGCAGGGCTGGGTGACCCTCCACATCCTGGGCATGGTCTACATGTTCGTCTCCCTCGCCATCGTCTGTGACGAGTTCTTCGTCCCGGCGCTCGGCGTCATCACCGTGAAGCTCGACATCTCCGACGACGTCGCCGGGGCAACCTTCATGGCTGCAGGAGGCTCCGCCCCCGAACTGTTCACCTCTCTGATTGGCGTGTTCATCTCCCATAGCAACGTGGGCATCGGGACAATCGTGGGGTCAGCGGTGTTTAACATCCTGTTTGTCATCGGGATGTGCGCCATCTTCTCCAGGGAGATGCTCCACCTCACCTGGTGGCCCCTGTTCAGAGACGTCTCCTTCTACATCATAGGTAATAATAATAATATCAGCATTTTACAGATAATAGGTAGAGAATAATACGTTTTTCCACAAATCCTGGTTTGTAGACTCCCGGAATTAGGAGGGAATAAGCAGGACATCTGGAATACTCCATCCCGGATTTCTGGAAAACCTGGGAATTTTGGGGAAAGTACATACTTTAAAGGGTGCTTACCTTGGAGCCAAAAGTCGATCCCATTGAAATTGGTGAATTGCATCCTATAGTATTCCCCTTATAGTGAGCTATATAGGTACATACACTCTCAGAACAAAAGGTGCTATCTAGAACCAAACAGGGTTCTGCGGCTGTCCCCATAGGAGAACACTTGTGGGTTCCATGTGGAACCCCTTTCCACATAGGGTTCTACATGGAACTAAAAAGGGTTCTCCTATTGTGACAGCCAAAGAACCCTTTTGCGCTCTGGCCAAAAGTAGTGCACTATATAGGGAATAGGGCTCTGGTCTATAGTAGTACCACTATATGGGAATAGGACTCTGGTCTATAGTAGTACCACTATATAGGGAATAGGGCTCTGGTCTATAGTACTACCACTATAGAGGGAATAGGGCTCTGGTCTATAGTACTACCACTATAGAGGGAATAGGGCTCTGGTCTATAGTAGTACACTATATAGGGAATAGGGCTCTGGTCTATAGTAGTACCACTATATAGGGAATAGGGCTCTGGTCTAAAGTAGTGCACTATATAGGGAATAGGGCTCTGGTCTATAGTAGTACCACTATATAGGGAATAGGGCTCTGGTCTATAGTAGTACCACTATATAGGGAATAGGGCTCTGGTCTATAGTAGTACCACTATATAGGGAATAGGGCTCTGGTCTATAGTAGTGCCACTATATAGGGAATAGGGCTCTGGTCTATAGTAGTGCACTATATAGGGAATAGGACTCTGGTCTATAGTAGTACCACTATATAGGGAATAGGGCTCTGGTCTATAGTAGTGCCACTATATAGGGAATAGGGCTCTGGTCTATAGTAGTACCATTATATAGGGAATAGGACTCTGGTCTATAGTAGTACCACTATATAGGGAATAGGGCTCTGGTCTATAGTAGTACCATTATATAGGGAATAGGGCTCTGGTCTATAGTAGTGCACTATATACAGTGGGGGGGGGGGGGGGGGAGTATTTGATCCCCTGCTGATTTTGTACGTTTGCCCAATTACAAAGAAATGATCAGTCTATAATTTTAATAGTAGGTTTATTTGAACAGTGAGAGACAGAATAATAACAACAAAAAAATCCAGAAAAACGCATCTCAAAAATGTTATAAAATTATTTGCATTTTAATGAGGGAAATAAGTATTTGACCCCTCTGCAAAACATGACTTAGTACTTGGTGGCAAAATCCTTGTTGGCAATCACAGAAGTCAGACGTTTCTTGTAGTTGGCCACCAGGTTTGCACACATCTCAGGAGGGATTTTGTCCCACTCCTCTTTGCAGATCTTCTCCAAGTCATTAATGTCTTGAGGCTGATGTTTGGCAACTCGAACCTTTAGCTCCCTCCACAGATTTTCTATGGGATTAAGGTCTGGAGACTGGCTAAGCCACTCCAGGACCTTAATGTGCTTCTTCTTGAGCCACTCCTTTGTTGCCTTGGCCGTGTGTTTTGGGTCATTGTCATGCTGGAATATCCATCCACGACCCATTTTCAATGCCCTGGCTGAGGGAAGGAGGTTTTCACCCAAGATTTGACGGTACATGGCCCGTCCATCGTCCCTTTGATGCGGTGAAGTTGTCCTGTCCCCTTAGCAGAAAAACACCCCCAAAGCATAATGTTTCCACCTCCATGTTTGACGGTGGGGATGGTGTTCTTGGGGTCATAGGCAGCATTCCTCCTCCTCCAAACACGGCGAGTTGAGTTGATGTCAAAGCGCTCCATTTTGGTCTCATCTGACCACAACACTTTCACCCAGTTGTCCTCTGAGTCATTCAGATGTTCATTGGCAAACTTCAGACGGGCATGTATATGTGCTTTCTTGAGCAGGGGGACCTTGCGGGCGCTGCAGGATTTCAGTCCTTCACGGCGTAGTGTGTCACCAATTGTTTTCTTGGTGACTATGGTCCCAGCTGCCTTGAGATCATTGACAAGATCCTCCCGTGTAGTTCTGGGCTGATTCCTCACTGTTCTCATGATCATTGCAACTCCACGAGGTGAGATCTTGCATGGAGCCCCAGGCCGAGGGATATTGACAGTTCTTTTGTGTTTCTTCCATTTGTGAAAAATAGCATCAAATGTTGTCACCTTCTCACCAAGTTGCTTGGCGATGGTCTTGTAGCCCATTCCAGCCTTGTGTAGGTCTACAATCTTGTCCCTGACATCCTTGGAGAGCTCTTTGGTCTTGGCCATGGTGGAGAGTTTGGAATCTGATTGATTGATTGCTTCTGTGGACAGGTGTCTTTTTTACAGGTAACAAGCTGCGGTTAGGAGCACTCCCTTTAAGAGTGTGCTCCTAATCTCAGCTCGTTACCTGTATAAAAGACACCTGGGAGCCAGAAATCTTTCTGATTGAGAGGGGGTCAAATACTTATTTCCCTCATTAAAATGCAAATCAATTTATAACATTTTTGACATGCGTTTTTCTAGATATTTTTGTTGTTATTCTGTCTCTCACTGTTCAAATAAACCTACCATTAAAATTATAGACTGATAATTTCTTTGTCAGTGGGCAAACGTACAAAATCAGCAGGGGATCAAATACTTTTTTCCCCCACTGTAGGGAATAGGGTTCTGGTCTATAGTAGTACCACTATATAGGGAATAGGGCTCTGGTCTATAGTACTACCACTATAGAGGGAATATGGCTCTGGTCTATAGTAGTACACTATATAGGGAATAGGGCTCTGGTCTATAGTAGTACCACTATATAGGGAATAGGGCTCTGGTCTATAGTAGTGCACTATATAGGGAATAGGGCTTTGGTCTATAGTAGTACCACTATATAGGGAATAGGGCTCTGGTCTATAGTAGTACCACTATATAGGGAATAGGGCCCTGGTCTATAGTAGTACACTATATAGGGAATAGGGCTCTGGTCTATAGTAGTACCACTATATAGGGAATAGGGCTCTGGTCTATAGTAGTGCACTATATAGGGAATAGGGCTCTGGTCTATAGTAGTACCACTATATAGGGAATAGGGCTCTGGTCTATAGTAGTACCACTATATAGGGAATAGGGCTCTGGTCATTAGTAGTGCACTATATAGGGAATAGGGCTCTGGTATATAGTAGTACCACCTTATAGGGAATAGGGCTCTGGTCTATAGGTCTACCACTATATAGGGAATAGGGCTCTGGTCTATAGTAGTACCACTATATAGGGAATAGGGCTCTGGTCTATAGTAGTACCACTATATAGGGAATAGAGTTCTGGTCTATAGTAGTACCACTATATAGGGAATAGGGCTCTGGTCTATAGTAGTACCACTATATAGGGAATAGGGCTCTGGTCTATAGTAGTACCACTATATAGGGAATCGGGCTCTGGTCTATAGTAGTACCACTATATAGGGAATAGGGCTCTGGTCTATAGTAGTACCACTATATAGGGAATAGGGCTCTGGTCTATAGGGGTACACTATATAGGGAATAGGGCTCTGGTCTATAGTAGTACCACTATATAAGGAATAGGGCTCTGGTCTATAGTAGTACCACTATATAGGGAATAGGCCTCTGGTCTATAGTAGTACCACTATATAGGGAATAGGGCTCTGGTCTATAGTAGTACACTATATAGGGAATAGGGCTCTGGTCTATAGTAGTACCACTATATAGGGAATAGGGCTTTGGTCTATAGTACTACCATTATAGATGGAATAGGGCTCTGGTCTATAGTAGTACCACTATATAGGGAATAGGGCTCTGGTCTATAGTACTACCATTATAGAGGGAATAGGGCTCTGGTCTATAGTAGTACCACTATGTAGGGAATAGGGCTCTGGTCTATAGTAGTACCACTATATAGTGAATAGGGCTCTGGTCTATAGTACTACCATTATAGAGGGAATATGGCTCTGGTCTATAGCAGTACCACTATATAGGGAATAGGGCTCTGGTCTATAGTACTACCATTATAGAGGGAATAAGGCTCTAGTCTATAGTAGTACACTATATAGGGAATAGGGCTCTGGTCTATAGTAGTACCACTATATAGGGAATAGGGCTCTGGTCTATAGTAGTACCACTATATAGGGAATAGGGCTCTGGTCTATAGTAGTGCAGTATATAGGGAATAGGGCTCTGGTCTATAGTAGTACACTATATAGGGAATAGGGCTCTGGTCTATAGTAGTACCACTATATAGGGAATAGGGCTCTGGTCTATAGTAGTACCACTATATAGGGAATAGGGCTCTGGTCTATAGTAGTACCACTATATAGGGAATAGGGCTCTGGTCTATAGTAGTACCACTATATAGGGAATAGGGCTCTGGTCTATAGTAGTACCACTATATAGGGAATAGGGCTCTGGTCTATAGTAGTACCACTATATAGGGAATAGGGCTCTGGTCTATAGTAGTGCAGTATATAGGTAATAGGGCTCTGGTCTATAGTACTACCATTATAGAGGGAATAGGATGCCATTTGGGACTCATCCTCTCCTCTCTCCTGATCATGCTGATCGTGTTCATCCTTGACAACACTATCATGTTCTCCCGTTTCTTGCCCTCCTCCCCCTCCTCCTCCTCCTCTCCCTCCTTGTCCTCCTCCTCTCCCTCCTCCTCCTCCTCCTCCCCCTCCTCTCCCTCCTCCTCCTCTTCTCCCTCCTCGTCCTCCTCCTCTCCCTCCTCCCTCCTCATCATCCTCCTCTCCCTCCTCCTCCTCCTCTCCCTCCTCCTCCTCCTCCTCCTCTCCTCCTCGTTCTCCTCCTCCTTCCTCCTCTTCCTCCTTCCTCATCTTTCTCCCCCTCCTCTTCCTCCTCCTCCTCATCCTCCTCCTCCTCCCCTCCTCCTCCTCCTCCTCCCCTTCCTCCTCCTCCTCCTCTCCCTCCTCCTCCTCCTCCTCCCCCTCCTCTCCCTCCTCTCCCTCCTCCTCCTCCTCGTTCTCCTCCTCCTTCCTCCTCTTCCTCCTTCCTCATCTTTCTCTCCCTCCTCCTCCTCCTCCTCCCCCTCCTCCTCCTCCTCCTCTCCCTCCGCCTCCTCCTCCTCCTCCTCGTCCTCCTCCCCCTCCTCTCCTCCTCCTCCCCCTCCTCTCCCTCCTCCTCCTCGTTCTCCTCCTCCTTCCTCCTCCTCCTTCCTCATCTTTCTCCCCCTCCTCTCCCTCCTCCCCCTCCTGCTCCTCCTCCTCCTCCTCTCCCTCCTCTTCCTCCTCCTCCGCCTCCCCCTCCTCCATCATAGATCTGGTCATGCTGATAGTGTTCTTCTTGGACAACACCATCATGTGGTGGGAGAGCGTAATGCTGGTGTCGGGTTACGTAGCCTACGTCTGCTTCATGAAGTTCAACGTGCAGATCGAACACTTCGTCAAGACGCAGATCAACAAACACAAGAGCATCGTCAAGATCATCATGCCGGAGGAGGAAGAGGAGAAGGAACCCAAGAAGGTTGGTAGAGTTGTTGGGACTTTGTTAGGCAGTTTTGGTGAAGCAAAAAGACAGACAGACAGACAGGCAGAGTGGCTGACAGACAGACAGGCAGGTAGGCAGACAAAGTGGCAGACAGGCAGGCAGGCAGGCAGGGAGAGTGGCAGACAGACAGACAGACATGTAGATAGGCAGAGTGGCAGACAGACAGACAGACATGTAGGTAGGCAGAGTGGCAGACATACAGACAGGCAGGCAGGTAGGCAGAGTGGCAGACATACAGACAGACAGACAGGTAGGCAGAGTGGCTGACAGACAGACAGGTAGGTAGGCAGAGTGGCAGACAGACAGACAGGTAGGTAGGCAGAGTGACAGACAGACAGGTAGGCAGAGTGGCAGACAGACAGACAGGTAGGTAGGCAGAGTGACAGACAGACAGGTAGGCAGAGTGGCAGACATACAGACAGGTAGGTAGGCAGAGTGGCAGACATACAGACAGGTAGGTAGGCAGAGTGGCAGACAGACAGGTAGGCAGAGTGGCAGACAGACAGACAGACAGACAGGTAGGCAGAGTGGCAGACAGACAGACAGGTAGGCAGAGTGGCAGACAGACAGACAGGTAGGCAGAGTGGCAGACAGACAGACAGGTAGGTAGGCAGAGTGGCAGACAGACAGACAGGTATGTAGGCAGCGTGGCAGACAGATAGACAGGTAGGCAGAGTGACAGACATACATACAGACAGGTAGGTAGGCAGAGTGGCAGACAGACAGACAGGCATAGCTGCTGACAGACAGACAGATAGGTAGGCAGAGTGGCAGACAGACAGACAGGTAGGCAGAGTGGCAGACAGACAGACAGACAGGTAGGCAGAATGGCAGACAGACAGACAGGTAGGTAGGCAGAGTGGCAGACAGACAGACAGACAGACAGACAGACAGGTAGGCAGAGTGGCAGACAGACAGACAGGTAGGTAGGCAGACAGACAGACAGACAGGCAGAGTGGCAGACAGACAGACAGGCAGAGTGGCAGACAGATAGACAGGTAAGTAGAGTGGCAGACAGACAGACAGGTAGGCAGAGTGTCAGATAGACAGACAGGTAGGTAGAGTGGCAGACAGGTAGGTAGGCAGAGTGGCAGACAGGTAGGCAGAGTGACAGACAGACAGGTAGGTAGGCAGAGTGGCAGACAGACAGACAGACAGACAGGTAGGCAGAGTGGCTGACAGACAGACAGGTAGGTAGGCAGAGTGGCAGACAGACAGACAGGTAGGTAGGCAGAGTGACAGACAGACAGACAGGTAGGCAGAGTGGCAGACAGACAGACAGGTAGGTAGGCAGCGTGGCAGACAGACAGGTAGGCAGAGTGACAGACATACAGACAGGTAGGTAGGCAGAGTGGCAGACATACAGACAGGTAGGTAGGCAGAGTGGCAGACAGACAGGTAGGCAGAGTGGCAGACAGACAGACAGGTAGGTAGGCAGAGTGGCAGACAGACAGACAGACAGACAGACAGACAGACAGACAGGTAGGCAGAGTGGCAGACAGACAGACAGGTAGGCAGAGTGGCAGACAGACAGACAGGTAGGTAGGCAGAGTGGCAGACAGACAGACAGGTAGGTAGGCAGCGTGGCAGACAGATAGACAGGTAGGCAGAGTGACAGACATACAGACAGGTAGGTAGGCAGAGTGGCAGACAGACAGACAGGCATAGCTGCTGACAGACAGGCAGATAGGTAGGCAGAGTGGCAGACAGACAGACAGACAGGTAGGCAGAGTGGCAGACAGACAGACAGACAGACAGACAGACAGGTAGGCAGAATGGCAGACAGACAGACAGGTAGGTAGGCAGAGTGGCAGACAGACAGACAGACAGACAGACAGACAGGTAGGCAGAGTGGCAGACAGACAGACAGGTAGGTAGGCAGACAGACAGACAGACAGGCAGAGTGGCAGACAGACAGACAGGCAGAGTGGCAGACAGATAGACAGGTAAGTAGAGTGGCAGACAGACAGACAGGTAGGCAGAGTGTCAGATAGACAGACAGGTAGGTAGAGTGGCAGACAGACAGACAGGTAGGTAGGCAGAGTGGCAGACAGGTAGGCAGAGTGACAGACAGACAGGTAGGTAGGCAGAGTGGCAGACAGATAGACAGACAGGTAGGTAGGCAGAGTGGCAGACAGACAGACAGGTAGGCAGAGTGGCAGACAGACAGACAAAGAAACAAAGAAAACTCTACCAAAAAAAACAATTATCAGGAAATACAAATACTAGAAAAGCCCATTACAATATCACCCAGGACCCAGACCCTCTCTGGTCCAGTCCATGAGATACAATATCACCCAGGACCCAGACCCTCTCTGGTCCAGTCCATGAGATACAATATCACCCAGGACCCAGACCCTCTCTGGTCCAGTCCATGAGAGACAATATCACCCAGGACCCAGACCCTCTCTGGTCCAGTCCATGAGAGACAATATCACCCAGGACCCAGACCCTCTCTGGTCCAGTCCATGAGATACAATATCACCCAGGACCCAGACCCTCTCTGGTCCAGTCCATGAGATACAATATCACCCAGGACCCAGACCCTCTCTGGTCCAGTCCATGAGAGACAATATCACCCAGGACCCAGACCCTCTCTGGTCCAGTCCATGAGAGACAATATCACCCAGGACCCAGACCCTCTCTGGTCCAGTCCATGAGAGACAATATCACCCAGGACCCAGACCCTCTCTGGTCCAGTCCATGAAATACAATATCACCCAGGACCCAGACCCTCTCTGGTCCAGTCCATGAGATACAATATCACCCAGGACCCAGACCCTCTCTGGTCCAGTCCATGAGAGACAATATCACCCAGGACCCAGACCCTCTCTGGTCCAGTCCATGAGAGACAATATCACCCAGGACCCAGACCCTCTCTGGTCCAGTCCATGAGATACAATATCACCCAGGACCCAGACCCTCTCTGGTCCAGTCCATGAGATACAATATCACCCAGGACCCAGACCCTCTCTGGTCCAGTCCATGAGATACAATATCACCCAGGACCCAGACCCTCTCTGGTCCAGTCCATGAGATACAATATCACCCAGGACCCAGACCCTCTCTGGTCCAGTCCATGAGAGACAATATCACCCAGGACCCAGACCCTCTCTGGTCCAGTCCATGAGAGACATGGAATGGTTGATTCACTGGACTGTCATCAGAGCCTATGTTTATCCATCCAGCCCTTTGTACAGGCCATAGAGTGTGTATTTGTGTGGCAGCCAGACTCGGCAGCCTTTGATGATTGGGACTGAATCCCTGAAAGGATCCCAGGTGTCAGAGCCCAGCATAGGGGAGCATGGGTCAGGGGAGGACAGGACGGGACGGAGGGACGGAGGTGATGTAATGCTGATGAGATGTAAAGTAATGTCAGCCATCAGTTTGTCATTGTCACACTGGAGGAGCGTATTATTCAGCTAAATCCCACACCTGGTGCCAGTCACCATATAGCTCTAGTCACGGTCATCTGAATATCAATCCTCTCTGTTTCATTATATATTCTTTGGCAGACAAAGCTGTAGCAGCGAAGTATTGTCCAGACCAGTAGAAACAAATAGCACCCACCCACTTCAACGTCAGAGGAGGCTGGTGGCTCCTTAATTAGGGAGGACGGGCTCGTGGTAACGGCTGGAGCGGAATCAGTTGAATGGTATCAAATACATTAAGCCCAATGTGAATTTTTTATTTTTATTTAACCTTTATTTAACCAGGAAAAGCACATTGAGAACCAGAGTCTCTTTTTCAAGGGAGACCTGGCCAAGAAGGCAGCAACAATCAATACATTACATCATTAAAACATACAACAATACAATACAACAACATGATCCAGCCTGGTGTCGTTCCGTTCGCTCCGTTCCAGTCGTTATTATGAGCCGTCCTCCCCTCAACAGCCTCCTGTGCTAAACACACAGGCAATGATTACCACACAGCATACCATTCTTCAGTTGTCAAAGCTTCATGTTTAGCCTACATGTTAGGTTATGCTAAATTATAGCGTTTGTTTGTCAATGGCCCTCGACAACAGAGTACCAACCAGCTAACAAGAATGTTTTGCTTCATTTTACACACACACACACACACACACACACACACACACACACACACACACACACACACACACACACACACACACACACACACACACACACACACACACACACACACACGAACCTTCAGCTCCCTCCACAGATTTTCTATGGGATTAAGGTCTGGAGACTGGCTAGGCCACTCCAGGACCTTAATGTGCTTCTTCTTGAGCCACTCCTTTGTTGCCTTGGCCGTGTGTTTTGGGTCATTGTCATGCTGGAATACCCATCCACGACCCATTTTCAATGCCCTGGCTGAGGGAAGGAGGTTCTCAACCAAGATTTGACGGTACATGGCCCGTCCATTGTCCCTTTGATGCGGTGAAGTTGTCCTGTCCCCTTAGCAGAAAAACACCCCCAAAGCATAATGTTTCCACCTCCATGTTTGACGGTGGGGATGGTGTTCTTGGGGTCATAGGCAGCATTCCTCCTCCTCCAAACACGGCGAGTTGAGTTGATGCCAAAGAGCTCCATTTTGGTCTCATCTGACCACAACATTTTCACCCAGTTGTCCTCTGAATCATTCAGATGTTCATTGGCAAACTTCAGACGGGCATGTATATGTGCTTTCTTGAGCAGGGGGACCTTGCCGGCGCTGCAGGATTTCAGTCCTTCATGGCGTTTTGTGTTACCAATTGTTTTCTTGGTGACTATGGTCCCAGCTGCCTTGAGATCATTGACAAGATCCCCCTGTGTAGTTCTGGGCTGATTCCTCACCGTTCTCATGGACATTGCAACTCCACGAGGTGAGATCTTGCATGGAGCCCCAGGCCGAGGGATATTGACAGTTCTTTTGTGTTTCTTCCATTTGTGAATAATCTCACCAAATGTTGTCACCTTCTCACCAAGCTACTTGGCGATGGTCTTGTAGCCCACTCCAGCCTTGTGTAGGTCTACAATCTTGTCCCTGACATCCTTGGAGAGCTCTTTGGTCTTGGCCATGGTGGAGAGTTTGGAATCTGATTGATTGATTGCTTCTGTGGACAGGTGTCTTTTTTACAGGTAACAAGCTGCGGTTAGGAGCACTCCCTTTAAGAGTGTGCTCCTAATCTCAGCTCGTTACCTGTATAAAAGACACCTGGGAGCCAGAAATCTTTCTGATTGAGAGGGGGTCAAATACTTATTTCCCTCATTAAAATGCAAATCAATTTATAACATTTTTGACATGCGTTTTTCTAGATATTTTTGTTGTTATTCTGTCTCTCACTGTTCAAATAAACCTACCATTAAAATTATAGACTGATCATTTCTTTGTCAGTGGACAAACGTACAAAATCAGCAGGGGATCAAATACGTTTTTTCCCTCACTGTAGCTAGCCAGCCAGTTTTAGAAGAATGATTCCACACATTTTTCAAATTAACTGTCAATATGCCAAACAATGCAGTGAATCCACAACCGTACACTGACTCAAATCAAACATTATCTCAGCCTCATTACAAAATGTGTAGAATAGCATGAGATTAGCTATAAAACTGCACATTTATCTCTCTGTCCCATGGCAATATGTGTAGAATTGCAGGAAATTAGCTTTAAAACGGCAACATTTTCTCTCATCCTCAGGGAAAATGTGTAAGATAGTAGGAGATATTTTTTCTCTTTGCCCCAAGTTAGTGGTTTCCCGGGGCTTTCTCAGATCTTGCGGGGGCCCCGCGACACTGCAGTACACCACTACTCACAATACACCCTCCAACACACCAACACAGACTCTGCAACACACACTCTGCAACACACATTCTACAACACACCCTTCAACACACACCCTCCAACACACCAAAACACACCCTCCAACACACACCCTCCAGCACACCAACACACACCCTCCAGCACACACAACACACACTCTGCCACACACACTCTACAACACACACTCTACAACACACACTTTACAACACACACACTGCAACACACACACTGCAACACACACACTGCAACACACACACTGCAACACACACTCTACAACACACACACTACAACACACACACTACAACACACACACTACAACACACACTCTACAACACACACTCTGCAACACACACACACTACAACACACACACTACAACACACACACTACAACACACACTCTACAACACACACTCTACAACACACACTCTACAACACACACTCTACAACACACACTACAACACACACTCTACAACACACACTCTACAACACACACACACTACAACACACACACACTACAACACACACTCTGCAACACACACTCTGCAACACACACTCTGCAACACACACTCTGCAACACACACTCTGCAACAAACACACTACAACAAACACACTACAACACACACACTACAACACACACTCTACAACACACACTCTACAACACACACTCTACAACACACACTCTACAACACACACACTACAACACACACACACTACAACACACACACACTACAACACACACACACTACAACACACACACACTACAACACACACACACACACTACAACACACACTGCAACACACACTCTGCAACACACACACTACAACACACACTCTGCAACACACTCTACAACACACACTACAACACACACTACAACACACACTCTACAACACACACACTACAACACACACACTACAACACAAACACTCAGGACAACACACACTCAGGACAACACACACTCAGGACAACACACACTCAGGACAACACACACTCAGGACAACACTCCTGCAATCAGGCGCTGATGAGTGTGGAAGAATCGTGACACTGCACTAAATTAATGTCTTGGGTCAATTGGGGCGTTTGACAGCCCTTCACATCTAGGCTGATGGATACCCAAATGGCTCCCTACTCCCTACCCTCTATAGGGCCCTGGTCTAAAGTAGTACCACTATATAGGGAATAGGGTGCCATTTGGGACCTAGATTCTCCCATGCTAGTACGGGGTGTCCTAAGTCATTCTGTAAAGCATCTGGGTTGTCATTTCGTTTTTTCAGCAGAGAAATGGTTGAGTATGATTTATATGCTAGTCATTTTTACAGGGTGGGTCCCAAATGGCAATAGGGTGTCAACTGGACAATAGAGGACGATATTGCTACTCCTATTTGCCATATCATCTTCAATTTAAGCCTACTAGAAAGTGTGTGCCCTCAGGGCTGGAGGGAAGCTAAAGTTATTCCCCTACCAAAGAATAGAAAAGCCCCAGTTACTGGCTCAAATAGCCGATCAATCAGCCTGTTACCAAACCTTAGTACACTTTTGGAAAAAATGGTGTTTGACCAAATACAATGCTTTTTTACAGTAAATGAATTGACAACAGACTTTCAGCATGCTTATAGGGAAGGACATTCAACAAGCACAGCACTTATACAAATGACTGATGATTGGCTGAGAGAAATTGATGATACAAATATTGTGGGAGCTGTTTAGTTAGACTTCAGTGAGGCTTTTGACATTATCGATCATAGTCTGCTGCTGGAAAAACATATGTGTTATGGCTTTACACTCCCTGCTATAATGTGGATAAAGAGTTACCTGTCTAACAGAACACAGAGGGTGTTCTTTAATGGAAGCCTCTTCAACATAATGCAGGAATCAGGAATTCCCCAGGGCAGCTGTCTAGGCCCCTTACTTTTTTCAATCTTTACTAACAACATAAAGCCATTTGAGTAAAGCCAGTGTGTCTATGTATGCGGATGCCTCCACACTATACACATCAGCTACTACAGCAACTGAAATTACTGCAACACTTAACAAAGAGCTGCAGTTAGTTTCAGAATGGGTAGCAAGGAATATGTTAGTCCTAAATATTTCAAAAACTAAAAGCATTGTATTTGGGACAAATCATTCACTAAACCCTTAACCTTTATTAAATCTGGTAATGAATAATGTGGAAATTGAACAAGTTGAGGTGACTACACTTCTTGGAGTAACCCTGGATTCTAAACTGTCCTGGTCAAAACATATTGATACAACAGTATCCAAGATGGGGAGAAGTCTGTCCATAATAAAGCTCTACTCTGCCTTCTTAACAACATTATCAACAAGGCAGGTCCTATAGGCCCTAGTTTCTACCTTCTTAACAACATTATCAACAAGGCAGGTCCTACAGGTCCTAGTTTCTACCTTCTTAACAACACTATCAACAAGGCAGGTCCTACAGGTCCTAGTTTCTACCTTCTTAACAACACTATCAACAAGGCAGGTCCTACAGGCCCTAGTTTCTACCTTCTTAACAACACTATCAACAAGGCAGGTCCTACAGGTCCTAGTTTCTACCTTCTTAACAACACTATCAACAAGGAAGGTCCTACAGGTCCTAGTTTTGTGACACCTGGACTACTGTTCAGTAGTGTGGTCAGTACCACAAAGAGGGACTTAGGAAAATTACAATTGTCCCAGAACATGGCAGTACTGCTGGTCCTTAAAAGTACACGGAGAGCTAACATTAATGATATGCATGTCAATCTCTCATGGCTCAAAGTGGAGGAGAGATTGACTTCATCACTACTTGTTTTTGTAAGAGGTGTTGACAAGCTGAAAGCACTGAGCTGTCTGTTTAAACTACTAGCACACAGCTCAGACACCCATGCATACCCCACAAGACATACCACCAGAGGTCTGTTTAAACTACTAGCACACAGCTCAGACACCCATACATACCCCACAAGACATACCACCAGAGGTCTGTTTAAACTACTAGCACACAGCTCAGACACCCATACATACCCCACAAGACATGCCACCAGAGGTCTGTTTAAACTACTAGCACACAGCTCAGACACCCATACATACCCCACAAGACATGCCACCAGAGGTCTCTTCATAATCCCCATGTCCAGAACAGACTATGGGAGGCTCACAGTACTACATAGAGCCATGACTACATGGAACTCTATTCCACATCAGGTAACTGATGCAAGAAGTAGAATCATTTAGAAAACAGATACAAATACACCTTATGGACTGTGAAGAGACACACACACAGGTACAGACACACACATATGCACACAAGCGCTAGCACACTGTTAGGTTGTAAATAAACAGAGTAAAAACTCACGGACGCTTAGTACAGCTCATTCCAGGCTGTATTACAGCTGGCCGTGATCGGGAGTCCCATAGGGCGGTGCACAATTGACCCAGCGTCATCTGGGTTAGGGTTTGGCCAGAGTAGGCCGTCATTGTAAATAAGAATTTGTTCTTAACTGACTTGCCTAGTTAAATAAAGGTTAAATAAAAAAATATATAAAATAAAAAAAAAAAGCTTATTCACCTACTGGGTCATACAGCTGCATAAGACAAAGAACACATTCACACAAGTACTGCTATTTTAGCCTTTCTCCTATGCTGAGTCTCCTCCTACACATCTGAACAGCCAATACATCTCTGTTGCTATCCAGAAGATTAGTGATATACACTACCGGTCAAAAGTTTGGACACACCTACTCATTCAAGGGTTTTTCTTTATTTTTGCTTTTTTCTACATTGTAGAAAAATAGTGAAGACATCAAAACTATGAAAAAACACATATGGAATCATGTAGCAACCAAAAAGTGTTAAACAAATCAAAATATAAATTTAGATTTGAGATTCTTCAAAAAAACACCCTTTGCCCAATGACAGCTTTGCACACTCTTGGCATTCTCTCAACCAGCTTCATGAGGTAGTCACCTGGAATGCATTTCAATTAACAGGTGTGCCTTCTTAAAACTTAATTTGTGGAATTTCTTTCCTTCTTAATGTATTTGAGCCAATCAGTTGTGTTGTGACAAGGTAGGGGTGGTATACAGAAGATAGCCCTATTTAGTAAAAGACCAAGTCCATATTATGGCAACAACAGCTCAAATAAGCAGAGAAACGACAGTCCATCATTACTTTAAGACTTTGAAAGTTTCTTCAAGTGCAGTCGCAAAAACCATCAAGCGCTATGATGAAACTGGCTCTCATGAGGACCGCCACAGGAAAGGAAGACCCAGCGTTACCTCTGCTGCAGAGGATACGTTCATTAGAGTTACCAGCCTCAGAAATTGCAGCCCAAATAAATGCTTCACATAGTTCAAGTAACAGACACATCTCAACATCAACTGTTCAGAGGAGACTGTGTGAAGCAGGCCTTTGAGATTTTTGGTTCCAACCGCTGTGTCTTTGTGAGACGCGGTGTGGGTGAACAGATGATCTCCGCATGTGTATTTCCCACCGTAAAGCATGGAGGAGGAGGTGTTAAGGTGCTTTGCTGATGACACAGCAAAGCACCTGTGATGTTTTTAGAATTCAAAGCACAATTAACCACCATGGCTACCACAGCATTCTGCAGCGATACCCCATCCCATTTGGTTTGGGCTTAGTGGGACTATCATTTGTTTTTCAACAGGACTGGCTCCAGGCTGTGTAAGGGATATTTTACCAAAATGGAGAGTGATGGAGTGCTGCATCAGATGACCTGGCCTCCACAATCCCCTGACCTCAACCAAATTGAGATGGTTTGGGATGAGTCGGACCACAGAGTGAAGGAAAAGCAGCCAACAAGTGCTCAGCATATGTGGGAACTCCTTCAAGACTGTTGGAAAAGCATGCCAAGAGTGTGCAAAGCTATCATCAAGGAAAAGGGTGGCTACTTTGAAGAATCTCAAATATAAAATATATTTTGATTTGTTTAACACTTTTTTGGTTACTACATGATTCCATATGTGTTATTTCATAGTTTTGATGTCTTCACTATTATTATACAATGTAGAAAATAGTAAAAAAAAGAAAAACCCTTGAATGAGTAGGTGTTCTAGAACTTTTGATCGGTAGTGTGTGTTCTTCATCTAACCAAGACCTCTGCCCAAATCCCCCCAATAGAGTTCCAGACACTTGTAGAATCTATGCCATTGAAGCTGTTCTGGCTCAACGCCCTATTAAAACACTTTATGTTGGTGTTTTCCTTTATTTTGGCAGTTACCTGTTCTAACTAATATCACTGTTGTTATAATCCTGTCTTTGGCTCATCAGTAGACACCCATTATGCAGCCTCTACCCAGCGGGCAAATGTTGGCATGGGATTTCATAAAGACATTATTTTCTGGTTGAAACAACATATTTTTTCTGGACTACAAAAAAAGGACAACAAACCCTTCCTTTTTACAATCAGAATACAACCTGACCATGAAAAGTCATTCAGTACATTTTGCCCACTGGGGAAGTGCATTAAAAGTCTGCCTTTTCTCCTCTCTCTGGTTCCTATTGTAAACGTGTACTAAAATATTCCTGTATTTACAGAAGAACAGTGGACCTTCACCACCTGATCCACCCCAAAACAATGTTTCACCAGAACCCAAACCACAACCTCAAGACTCACCCCAGAAGAGAGACAGAGAAAAATTGAAGGTCTCAACACTCTTTGATTGTGATGTCATGATCAGGTTGTGTACTGATTGTAAAATTATGGTTTTTGGGGGGGGGTTTAGATGTCATTTTAGTGACCAGCAAAAAGAAGGCTTTACCTGAATGTAACCTGGCGTGATCTGCCGTGGCTTCAACCCTGTTGTGTGTGTGTGTGTGTGTGTGTGTGTGTGTGTTGTCCCAGGTGAAGCCCACTCTCCAGAGAGGAGGCAGTAATGCTTCTCTCCACAACAGCACCAACAGAAACACCATCTTCCAGCTCATGATCCACACACTGGACCCTCTGGGAGAAGGTACTTTAGATCAATCTCTATTATTTCAGGGACCGCTATGGTCCTAATCTATGGTCCTAAACAATGGTCCTAATCTATGGGCCTAATCTATGGTCCTAAACAATGGTCCTAATCTATGGGCCTAATCTATGGTCCTAAACAATGGTCCTAATCTATGGGCCTAATCTATGGTCCTAATCTATGGTCCTAATCTATGGTCCTAAACAATGGTCCTAATCTATGGTCCTAAACAATGGTCCTTATCTATGGTCCTAATCTATGGTCCTAATCTATGGTCCTAATCTATGGTCCTAAACAATGGTCCTAATCTATGGACCTAATCTATGGACCTATACTATGGTCCTTCCTGTACAGTAGCAGGGACCAGGAAGCTATGCCTCCTGGGAGGAGCTACAGAACCATATATTATAGCTATTCAAGTCAAATCAAATACATATTTTTGGTCACATACACATGGTTAGCAGATGTTAATGCGAGTGTAGCGAAATGGTTGTGCTTCCAGTTCCGACAATGCAGTAATATCTAACAAGTAATCTAACAAATTCACAACAACTACCTTATACACACAAATGTGAAGGGATAAATAAGAATATGTACATATAAATATATGGATGAGCGATGGCCGTGCGGCATAGGCAAGATGCAGTAGATGGTATAGAATACAGTATACACACATGAGATGAGTAATGTAGGATATGTAAACATTATTAAAGTGGCATTATTTAAAGTGACTAGTGATACCTTTATTAAGTCCATTTATTTAAATGGCCAGAGATTTGAGTCTGTACTGCATGTTGGCAGCAGCCTCTCTATGTTAGTGATGGCGTTTAACAGTCTGATGGCCTTGTCACTACTGCCACAGGGACCTTCTATATTCACTACTGCCACAGGGACCTTCTACATTCACTACTGCCACATGGACCTTCATTATTCACTACTGCCACAGGGTCCTTCTACATTCACTACTGCCACAGGGACCTTCTACATTCACTACTGCCACAGGGACCTTCTACATTCACTACTGCCACAGGGACCTTCTACATTCACTACTGCCACAGGGACCTTCTATATTCACTACTGCCACAGGGACCTTCTACATTCACTACTGCCACAGGGACCTTCTACATTCACTACTGCCACAGGGTCCTTCTATATTCACTACTGCCACAGGGACCTTCTACATTCACTACTGCCACAGGGACCTTCTACATTCACTACTGCCACAGGGACCTTCTATATTCACTACTGCCACAGGGACCTTCTACATTCACTACTGCCACAGGGACCTTCTACATTCACTACTGCCACAGGGACCTTCTATATTCACTACTGCCACAGGGACCTTCTATAATCACTACTGCCACAGGGACCTTCTATATTCACTACTGCCACAGGGACCTTCTACATTCACTATACCCTCATAAAGGTCTACACGAGGAGTTATATTGTTGAAACAATTGTTTTAGAGCTTCAACGGAAACAGAACTCTGCTCACTCTGTTATTCTCTCAAAGGACAAAGGTTGATGACCATTGATGACACCAGTCAAAATAGTTCCTTGCAGCTTCACAGCATCATCAGACTGTTAGCTTCACAGCAGCATCAAACTGTTAGCTTCACAGCAGCATCAGACTGTTAGCTTCACAGCAGCATCAGACTGTTAGCATCACAGCATCATCAGACTGTTAGCTTCACAGCATCATCAGACTGTTAGCTCATCTTCACACCAGAATCAGACTGTTAGCTCAGCTTCACAGCAGCATCAGAATGTTAGCTCAACTTCACAGCATCATCAGACTGTTAGTTCAGCTTCACATCAGCATCAGACTGTTAGCTTCACAGAAGCATCAGAATGTTAGCTCATCTTCACACCAGCATCAGACTGTTAGCTCAGCTTCACAGCATCATCAGACTGTTAGCTCACCTTCACAGCAACATCAGACTTTTAGCTTCACAGCAGCATCAAACTGTTAGCTTCACAGCAGCATCAGACTTTTAGCTTCACAGCAGCATCAGACTGTTAGCTTCACATCAGCATCAGACTGTTAGCTTCACAGCAGCATCAGACTGTTAGCTTCACAGCAGCATCAGACTTTTAGCTTCACAGCAGCATCAGACTGTTAGCTTCACAGCAGCATCAGACTGTTAGCTTCACAACAGCATCAGACTGTTCGCTTCACAGCAGCATCAGACTATTAGCTCAGCTTCACAGCAGCATCAGACTGTTAGCTTCACAACAGCATCAGACTGTTAGCTTCACAGAAGCATCAGAATGTTAGCTCATCTTCATACCAGCATCAGACTGTTAGCTCAGCTTCACAGCATCATCAGACTGTTAGCTCACCTTCACAGCAACATCAGACTTTTAGCTTCACAGCAGCATCAAACTATTAGCTTCACAGCAGCATCAGACTTTTAGCTTCACAGCAGCATCAGACTTTTAGCTTCACAGCAGCATCAGACTGTTAGCTTCACAACAGCATCAGACTGTTCGCTTCAAAGCAGCATCAGACTATTAGCTCAGCTTCACAGCAGCATCAGACTGTTAGCTTCACAACAGCATCAGACTGTTCGCTTCATAGCAGCATCAGACTATTAGCTCAGCTTCACAGCAGCATCAGACTGTTAGCTCAGCTTCACAGCATTATCAGACTGTTAGCTCAGCTTCACAGCATCATCAGACTGTTAGCTCAGCTTCACAGCAGCATCAGACTGTTAGCTTCACAGAAGCATCAGACTGTTAGCTTCACACCAGCATCAGACTGTTAGCTTCACAGCAGCATGACTATTAGCTTCACAGCAGCATCAGACTGTTAGCTTCACACCAGCATCAGACTATTAGCTTCACAGCAGCATGACTATTAGCTTCACAGCATCATCAGACTTAGCTTCACACCAGCATCAGACTGTTAGCTTCACAGCAGCATGACTATTAGCTTCACAGCATCATCAGACTGTTAGCTCATCTTCACACCAGCATCAGACAGTTAGCTCATCTTCACAGCAACATCAGACTTTTAGCTCAGCTTCACAGCAGCATCAGACTTTTAGCTTCACAGCAGCATCAGACTGTTAGCTTCACAGCATCATCAGACTGTTAGCTCAACTTCACAGCATCATCAGACTGTTGGCTCAGCTTCACAGCAGCATCAGACGTTTAGCTCAGCTTCACAGCAGCATCAGACTTTTAGCTTCACAGCAGCGTCAGACTGTTAGCTTCACAGCATCATCAGACTGTTAGCTCAGCTTCACAGCAGCATCAGACTGTTAGCTTCACAGAAGCATCAGACTTTTAGCTCAGCTTCACAGCAGCATCAGACTTTTAGCTCACAGCAGCATCAGACTGTTAGCTTCACAGCAGCATCAGACTATTGGCTCAGCTTCACAGCAGCATCAGACTGTTAGCTTCACAGTAGCATCAGACTGTTAGCTCAGCTTCACAGCAGCATCAGCCTGTTAGCTTGGCTTCACAGCATCATCAGACAGCTCATATTCACAGCATCATCAGACTGTTAGTTCAGCTTCACAGCAGCATCAGACTGTTAGCTTCACAGAAGCACCAGACTATTTGCTTCACATCAGCATCAGACTGTTAGCTTCACAGAAGCATCAGACTATTAGCTTCACAGCAGCATCAGACTGTTAGCTCAGCTTCACAGCATCATCAGACAGTTAGCTCAACTTCACAGCATCATCAGACTGTTAGCTCAGCTTCACAGAAGCATCAGACTATTAGCTTCACAGCAGCATCAGACTGTTAGCTTCACAGCAGCATCAGATTGTTAGCTTCACAGCATCATCAGACAGTTAGCTCAGGTTCACAGCAGCATCAGACTGTTAGCTCAGCTTCACAACAGCATCAGACTGTTAGTTTCACAGCAGCATCAGACTGTTAGCTTCACAGCAGCATCAGACTATTAGCTTCACAGCAGCATCAGACTGTTAGCTCAGCTTCACAGCATCATCAGACAGTTAGCTCATCTTCACAGCATCATCAGACAGTTAGCTCAGCTTCACAGCAGCATCAGACTGTTAGCTCAGCTTCACAGCAGCATCAGACTGTTAGCTCAGCTTCACAGCAGCATCAGACTGTTAGCTTCACAGCAGCATCAGACTATTAGCTTCACAGCAGCATCAGACTGTTAGCTCAGTGACACACACAGTCCAGTACAAGGAGAGACCTAGAGATAGTGCTATTGAGATAAAGAGATTGGTCGGCCAGAGGCTGGCTCTTATCCAGCCTTTATTAGCCTGTATTGAAAGCTGATTAAGGATCAGAGTGCTGGGAGGGAGGAGGCTGCATGGGGACAGGTCTGGCTGCCTGGTGGCCTGAGGACTCAGTCAAGGTCACTCCAGTAGAGGACAGAACAGTCACATCCCTGTAATCCAGGAACACAGGTGGACTTGACCTCTGCTCTTCACTTATCACACAACATGAGTCTCTAGTGTAAGGTAGCGCCAAGGTGTTGAGAGGCTTTTGAATCAGGTCTCCCCCCAGGACCAGGTTTGGAGAGAGCTGCTCTAATGGCTACTCCACACCATAGCTCTGGATGTCAGGGACTTGGGGGAACTGGTAAATACAGAGGCTGACTGAATATCTCTCCCA
The DNA here is from genome assembly GCF_901001165.1 of Salmo trutta. Classification (NCBI taxonomy): domain Eukaryota; kingdom Metazoa; phylum Chordata; class Actinopteri; order Salmoniformes; family Salmonidae; genus Salmo; species Salmo trutta. The sequence continues at coordinate 44,521,146 of NC_042968.1, forward strand.
CAGAGATCCTATTAAATGACTTCTAATGTGTAATTCTATGGTGTCTTCCATCGTCCTCTTATTCCAGAGACAGGATTTAGCAGAGATGTTAGAGGCCCTGGTCAGAAGAGAGTTAGACAAGGTAAGAGGGATGTCAACATGTCACCTCTTCCTCATGTTGTCACCCTGTATTGTCACTTCACGCCAGCCCTTCTGAAGGGTTTCCATTGTTAGTACATAGGACATCAGTCTACTATCTATCACTCCAACTTCCATTGTCCTACCGAGAGTTACTGAGTATCTCTTCATCTTCTGTCTACTATCTATCACTCCATCTTCCATTGTCCTACCGAGAGTTACTGAGTATCTCTTCATCTTCAGTCTACCATCTATCACTCCAACTTCCATTGTCCTACCGAGAGTTACTGAGTATCTCTTCATCTTCAGTCTACCATCTGTCACTCCAACTTCCATTGTCCTACCGAGAGTTACTGAGTATCTCTTCATCTTCTGTCTACTATCTATCACTCCATCTTCCATTGTCCTACCGAGAGTTACTGAGTATCTCTTCATCTTCAGTCTACTATCTATCACTCCATCTTCCATTGTCCTACCGAGAGTTACTGAGTATCTCTTCATCTTCAGTCTACTATCTATCACTCCATCTTCCATTGTCCTACCGAGAGTTACTGAGTATCTCTTCATCTTCTGTCTACTATCTATCACTCCATCTTCCATTGTCCTACCGAGAGTTACTGAGTATCTCTTCATCTTCAGTCTACTATCTATCACTCCAACTTCCATTGTCCTACCGAGAGTTACTGAGTATCTCTTCATCTTCAGTCTACTATCTATCACTCCATCTTCCATTGTCCTACCGAGAGTTACTGAGTATCTCTTCATCTTCAGTCTACTATCTATCACTCCATCTTCCATTGTCCTACCGAGAGTTACTGAGTATCTCTTCATCTTCAGTCTACCATCTGTCACTCCAACTTCCATTGTCCTACCGAGAGTTACTGAGTATCTCTTCATCTTCAGTCTACCATCTGTCACTCCATCTTCCATTGTCCTACCGAGAGTTACTGAGTATCTCTTCATCTTCAGTCTACCATCTGTCACTCCAAAACAGACGTTTTCATCTCAACTGTATCTCACTCTTCCCTAGAAGAGGATGCTAGTATTCATGCCTGCTCAGCTCATTTTCAGTCAATACTATGAGGACGTGGTTGTGTTTTGTTTGTGTGATACAGTAACTTCGGTTGTGTCTATGGCTCTGCTCATATTTCCTCATACATTACTCTACATGAGGCAGTGGGTGGATATGTTGTGTATCTGTGGTAACTGGTCATTTTACCTGACGTATCTCTGCCAATTAGAAACAACAACCTTTAATGGGGAGGTCAGGACTGAGGTGTCGGTGCAGGGGAAAGGTAAGGCCAACGTTATCCATATATTTAGTGCTTGATTTGGTTAGCGTCTGTGAACGTTCTCCTAACGTTTTGTATAAACGTTGCCTTTGGTGGATGTTATACTTTTTGTTCTGTGAATGTTCTCGTAACATTCTGTTTACACGTTGCGTTTGGTGGATGTTATCATTTTTTTGTTCCGTGAATGTTCTTGTAACGTTTTGTTTACACGTTGCGTTTGGTGGATGTTGTCGTTATGTTTTGTATGTTCTCGTTACGTTCGTTATGGGTTCTCATTGCATTTTAGTGTGGTGTCTTTGTCTTGGTGTTGTCTGTGAGGCTTTGTGTTAGAGCTGTACTGCTGTCTGTAGGCTACACAGCAGTGATGTGTGTCTAACTGTTATACATGGATGTTTCCGTGCTACTCTACATGAAGTTACGTATCTCACATTTATCCTTGTAGCTTGTAAAACTAGTTTTGATGGTGTTTGCACTATATCTTGGTCATTGTTGCTCTTCGAGGCCTGAAAACATGACCTGTTGTTGATGACAAACAGTCCCAGACATTTTAAACAGCTCAAAACCAGCTGTACGTGGTATTCCTCAATGTCTCACACTGCACTGAGGAATAGAGTTAACCCAGCAGCCAGAGGGAAGGTAGACGGTAGGACACACTGCACTGAGGAATAGAGTTAACCCAGCAGCCAGAGGGAAGGTAGACGGTAGGACACACTGCACTGAGGAATAGAGTTAACCCAGCAGCCAGAGGGAAGGTAGACGGTAGGACACACTGCACTGAGGAATAGAGTTAACCCAGCAGCCAGAGGGAAGGTAGACGGTAGGACACACTGCACTGAGGAATAGAGTTAACCCAGCAGCCAGAGGGAAGGTAGACGGTAGGACACACTGCACTGAGGAATAGAGTTAACCCAGCAGCCAGAGGGAAGGTAGACGGTAGGACACACTGCACTGAGGAATAGAGTTAACCCAGCAGCCAGAGGGAAGGTAGACGGTAGGACACACTGCACTGAGGAATAGAGTTAACCCAGCAGCCAGAGGGAAGGTAGACGGTAGGACACACTGCACTGAGGAATAGAGTTAACCCAGCAGCCAGAGGGAAGGTAGACGGTAGGACACACTGCAGGTCTATAGGTGAGATCCAGACCTGTAGGTGAGATCCAGGCCTGTAGGTGAGATCCAGGCCTGTAGGTGAGATCCAGGCCTGTAGGTGAGATCCAGGCCTATAGCTGAGATCCAGGCCTATAGGTGAGATCCAGGCCTATAGGTGAGATCCAGGCCTGTAGGTGAGATCCAGACCTGTAGGTGAGATCCAGGCCTATAGCTGAGATCCAGACATATAGGTGAGATCCAGGCCTATAGGTGAGATCCAGACCTATAGGTGAGATCCAGGCCTATAGGTGAGATCCAGGCCTGTAGGTGAGATCCAGGCCTATAGGTGAGATCCAGGCCTGTAGGTGAGATCCAGGCCTATAGGTGAGATCCAGGCCTATAGGTGAGATCCAGGCCTGTAGGTGAGATCCAGACCTGTAGGTGAGATCCAGGTCTATAGGTGAGATCCAGACCTGTAGGTGAGATCCAGGCCTATAGGTGAGATCCAGGCCTATAGGTGAGATCCAGGCCTGTAGGTGAGATCCAGGTCTATAGGTGAGATCCAGACCTGTAGGTGAGATCCAGGCCTATAGGTGAGATCCAGGCCTATAGGTGAGATCCAGGCCTGTAGGTGAGATCCAGACCTATAGGTGAGATCCAGGCCTGTAGGTGAGATCCAGACCTATAGGTGAGATCCAGGCCTATAGGTGAGATCCAGGCCTGTAGGTGAGATCCAGGCCTATAGGTGAGATCCAGGCCTATAGGTGAGATCCAGGCCTGTAGGTGAGATCCAGGCCTATAGGTGAGATCCAGGCCTGTAGGTGAGATCCAGACCTGTAGGTGAGATCCAGGCCTATAGCTGAGATCCAGACATATAGGTGAGATCCAGGCCTATAGGTGAGATCCAGACCTATAGGTGAGATCCAGGCCTATAGGTTAGATCCAGGCCTGTAGGTGAGATCCAGGCCTATAGGTGAGATCCAGGCCTGTAGGTGAGATCCAGGCCTATAGGTGAGATCCAGGCCTGTAGGTGAGATCCAGGTCTATAGGTGAGATCCAGACCTGTAGGTGAGATCCAGGTCTATAGGTGAGATCCAGACCTGTAGGTGAGATCCAGGCCTATAGGTGAGATCCAGGCCTATAGGTGAGATCCAGGCCTGTAGGTGAGATCCAGGTCTATAGGTGAGATCCAGACCTGTAGGTGAGATCCAGGCCTATAGGTGAGATCCAGGCCTATAGGTGAGATCCAGGCCTGTAGGTGAGATCCAGACCTATAGGTGAGATCCAGGCCTATAGCTGAGATCCAGACCTATAGGTGAGATCCTGGCCTATAGGTTAGATCCAGGCCTGTAGGTGAGATCCAGGCCTATAAGTGAGATCCAGGCCGATAGGTGAGATCCAGGCCTGTAGGTGAGATCCAGGCCTATAGGTGAGATCCAGGTCTATAGGTGAGATCCAGGTCTATAGGTGAGATCCAGGCCTGTAGGTGAGATCCAGGCCTATAGGTGAGATCCAGGCTTGTAGGTGAGATCCAGGCCTATAGGTGAGATCCAGGCCTATAGGTGAGATCCAGGCCTGTAGGTGAGATCCAGGCCTATAGGTGAGATCCAGGCCTATAGGTGAGATCCAGGTCTATAGGTGAGATCCAGGTCTATAGGTGAGATCCAGAACTATAGGTGAGATCCAGGCCCAGAGGTGAGATCCAGAACTATAGGTGAGATCCAGAACTATAGGTGAGGTCCAGGTCTATAGGTGAGATCCAGGCCCAGAGGTGAGATCCAGGCCCAGAGGTGAGATCCAGGCCCAGAGGTGAGATCCAGGCCCAGAGGTGAGATCCAGAACTATAGGTGAGATCCAGAACTATAGGTGAGATCCAGGTCCAGAGGTGAGATCCAGAACTATAGGTGAGATCCAGAACTATAGGTGAGATCCAGGTCTATAGGTGAGATCCAGGTCTGGAGGTGAGATCCAGAACTATAGGTGAGATCCAGGTCTATAGGTGAGATCCAGGTCTGGAGGTGAGATCCAGAACTATAGGTGAGATCCAGGCCTATAGGTGAGATCCAGAACTATAGTTGAGATCCAGACCTACTATTTATGTTGTGTGACGGTGTTGTAAGTTTCTATGGAAACAGACCTATAGGTGACATCCAGTAACAAAACAATGGCTGTCAGTCCTGTCCTCCTTCTTCACTGTATGGGGTGTGTTGGTGTGACTCCTAGTGGGGTGTGTTGGTGTGACTCCTAGTGGGGTGTGACTCCTAGTGGGGTGTGTTGATGTGACTCCTAGTGGGGTGTGTTGGTGTGACTCCTAGTGGGGTGTGACTCCTAGTGGGGTGTGTTGGTGTGACTCCTAGTGGGGTGTGACTCCTAGTGGGGTGTGTTGGTGTGACTCTTAGTGGAGTGTGACTCCTAGTTGGGTGTGTTGGTGTGATTCCTAGTGGGGTGTGACTCCTAGTGTGGTGTGTTGATGTGACTCCTAGTGGGGTGTGACTCCTAGTGTGGTGTGTTGGTGTGACTCCTAGTGGGGTGTGTTTATGTGACTCCTAGTGTGGTGTGCTGATGTGACTCCTAGTGTGGTGTGACTCTTGGTGTGGTGTGTTGGTGTGACTCCTAGTGGGGTGTGTTGATGTGACTCCTAGTGGGGTGTGACTCCTAGTGGGATGCATTGATGTGACTCCTAGTGGGGTGTGACTCCTAGTGGGGTGTGTTGATGTGACTCCTAGTGGGATGTATTGATGTGAATCCTAGTGGGGTGGGTTGATGTGACTCCTAGTGGGGTGTGACTCTTAGTGGGGTGTGACTCTTAGTGGGGTGTGACTCCTACTGTTGTGTGTTGATGTGACTCCTAGTGTGGTGTGACTCCTAGTGTTGTGTGTTGATGTGACTCCTAGTGGGGTGTGTTGATGTGACTCCTAGTGTAGTGTGACTCCTAGTGTGGTGTGACTCCTAGTGTTGTGTGATGATGTGACTCCTACTGCGGTGTGTTGGTGTGACTACGAGTGGGATGTGACTCCTAGTGTGGTGTGTTGATGTGACTCCTAGTGGGGTGTGTTGATGTGACTCCTAGTGTGGTGTGACTCCTAGTGGGGTGTGTTGATGTGACTCCTACTGGGGTGTGTTGGTATGACTCCTAGTGGGGTGTGTTGGTGTGACTCCTAGTGTGGTGTGTTGATGTAACTCCTAGTGGGGTGTGTTGATGTGACTCCTAGTGGGGTGTGTTGATATGACTCATAGTGGGGTGTGTTGATGTGTCTCCTAGTGGGGTGTGTTGATGTGACTCTTACTGGGGTGTGTTGGTGTGACTCCTACTGGGGTGTGTTGATGTGACTCTTAATGGAGTGTGACTCCTAGTGGGGTGCGTTGATTTGACTCCTACTGGGGTGTGTTGATGTGACTCCTACTGGGGTGTGTTGGTGTGACTCCTAGTGGGCTGTGTTGATGTGACTTATAGTGGGGTGTGTTGGTGTGACTCCTAGTGGGGTGTGTTGATGTGACTCCTAGTGGGGTGTGTTGATATGACTCCTAGTGGGGTGTGTTGATGTGTCTCCTAGTGGGGTGTGTTGATGTGACTCTTACTGGGGTGTGTTGGTGTGACTCCTACTGGGGTGTGTTGATGTGACTCTTAATGGAGTGTGACTCCTAGTGGGGTGTGTTGATGTGACTCCTACTGGGGTGTGTTGATGTGACTCCTACTGGGGTGTGTTGATGTGACTCCTACTGGGGTGTGTTGGTGTGACTCCTAGTGGGCTGTGTTGATGTGACTCCTAGTGGGGTGTGTTGATGTGACTCCTAGTGGGGTGTGTTGATGTGACTCATAGTGGGGTGTGTTGATGTGACTCATAGTGGGGTGTGTCTCCTATTGTGGTGTGACTCCTAGTGGGGTGTGTTGATGTGACTCCTAGTGGGGTGTGACTTCTAGTGGGGTGTGTTGATGTGACTCCTAGTGTGGTGTGTTGATGTGACTCCTAGTGGGGTGTGTTGATGTGACTCCTGGTGGTGTGTGTTGATGTGACTCCTAGTGTGGTGTGTTGGTGTGACTCCTAGTGGGGTGTGTTGGTGTGACTCTTAGTTGGGTGTGACTCCTAGTGTGGTGTGTTGATGTGACTCCTAGTGTGGTGTGTTGATTTGACTCCTAGTGGGGTGTGTTGATGTGACTTCTATTGGGATGTGTTGATGTGACTCCTAGTGGGGTGTGTTGATGTGACCCCTAGTGTGGTGTGTTGATGTGACTCCTAGTGTGGTGTGTTGATGTGACTTCTATTGGGGTGTGTGATGTGACTTCTAGTGGGGTGTGTTGTTGTGACTCCTAGTGGCGTGTGACTCCTAGTGGGGTGTGTTGGTGTGACTCCTAGTGGGGTTTGACTCCTAGTGGGGTGTGTTGGTGTGACTCCTAGTGGGGTGTGACTCCTAGTGTGGTGTGACTCCTAGTGGGGTGTTTATTTCCCCTGGTAGGGAGTCACACCCCACTAGGAGTCACACCAACACACCCCACTAGGAGTTGGAAGCGAAGACACTGACGGAGAGGCAGACGTGGCAGGGTTTTACTGAGATTAAGACGCCGGCCAACCCATCCTCCCTTAACGAGCATTCTACTCGCCAGTGTTCAGTAATTAATGAACAAACTTGGCGAACTCAGGGCGAGGATCTCCTGCCAGAGGGACATCAGATCCTGCAACATACTCTGTTTTTCTGAGACTTTCCTCTGACATCCTGATGGATTACATACAACCGGCAGGTTTTACCGTTTTCTGAGTGGATAGGAAGCCGGCTCTCTCTGGCAAGAACAAAGGTGGTGGGCTCTGCTTTATGATCAACAACACATGGTGCGACGGAGGAAACGTACAGGAACTTGCGAGCTTCTAATCCCCCGACTTGGAATACTTTGTCATCAAATGTTGCCCTGGGTGTTGACAGGGTGGTATGCTGCTGGCTATTATTATTATTATTATGATGATTATTATTATATTGTAGGCCTATGTCATATGCCAAAAACTATGTAACTAAAGATTAACGAACCATGAATCAAAAAGACGATTACCCCTTCCTCTGGGTTAAGGCCGTGCAGGGCCCCATCTGCATGTTAATATCAGTGTTGATTGGGTCTGGGTTAAGGCCGTGCAGGGCCCCATCTGCATGTTAATATCAGTGTTGATTGGGTCTGGGTTAAGGCCGTGCAGGGCCACATCTGCATGTTAATATCAGTGTTGATTGGGTCTGGGTTAAGGCCGCTCCAGTGTGTGGTCGTCATAACCCTGAGAGACTGTAATGGCCTGGACCACTTTAAGGACCTAATTAGACCACACACACACACACGCACGCACGCACGCAGAGAGAGAGAGGCCCAATGATTACAGGGTACAAACCCAAATCAACCCCACCACTACCTCTGCTCCAACAAGCACAACTCAATCCAGAGATGGTGGACCGACCACAACAACAGAGAAACATGCACACATGAACAACACACGTGTCTGTATCAATGTACCGACTTTCCAGTTATTACAGACTAACAACACAACACACCACACTAGGAGTCACACCCAACTAAGAGTCACACCAACACACCCCACTAGGAGTCACACCAACACACCACACTAGGAGTCACATCAACACACACCACCAGGAGTCACACCAACACCCCCCACTAGGAGTCACACCCAACTAAGAGTCACACCAACACACCCCACTAGGAGTCACACCAACACACCCCACTAGGAGTCACACCAACACACCCCACTAGGAGTCACACCAACACACCACACTAGGAGTCACACCAACACACCACACTAAGAGTCACATCAACACACCACACTAGGAGTCACATCAACACACCCCACAAGGAGTCACACCAACACACCAAACTAGGAGTCACATCAACACACCACACTAGCAGTCACATCAACACACCACACTAAGAGTCACATCAACACACCACACTAGGAGTCACATCAACACACACCACCAGGAGTCACACCAACACACCACACTAGGAGTCACATCAACACACCACACTAGGAGTCACATCAACACACCACACTAGGAGTCACACCCAACTAAGAGTCACACCAACACACCCCACTAGGAGTCACATCAACACACCCCACCAGGAGTCACACCAACACACCACACTAGGAGTCACATCAACACACCACACTAGGAGTCAAATCAACACACCACACTCGGAGTCACACCCAACTAAAAGTCAGACCAACACACCACACTAGGAGTCACACCAACACACCACACTAGGAGTCACATCAACACACCACACTAGGAGTCACATCAACACACCACACTAAGAGTCACACCAACACACCACACTTGGAGTCACATCAACACACACCACCAGGAGTCACATCAACACACCACACTAGGAGTCACACCCAACTAAGAGTCACACCAACACACCCCACTAGGAGTCACATCAACACACCCCAATAGGAGTCACATCAACACACCACACTAGGAGTCACACCAACACACCCCACTAGGAGTCACATCAACACACCCCACTATGAGTCACATCAACACACACCACCAGGAGTCACACCAACACACCACACTAGGAGTCACATCAACACACCACACTAGGGGTCACACCAACACACCCCACTAGGAGTCACATCAACACACCCCACTATGAGTCACATCAACACACACCACCAGGAGTCACACCAACACACCACACTAGGAGTCACATCAACACACCACACTAGGAGTCACATCAACACACCCCACTAGGAGTCACATCAACACACCCCACTAGGAGTCACATCAACACACCCCACTAGGAGTCACATCAACACACCACACTAGGAGTCACATCAACACACCCCACTATGAGTCACATCAACACACACCACCGGGAGTCACACCAACACACCCCACTAGGAGTCACATCAACACACCCCACTAGGAGTCACATCAACACACCCCACTGGGAGTCACATCAACACACCCCACTATGAGTCACACCAACACACCCCACTATGAGTCACACCAACACACACCACCAGGAGTCACACCAACACACCACACTAGGAGTCACATCAACACACCACACTAGGAGTCACATCAACACACCCCACTAGGAGTCACATCAACACACCCCACTAGGAGTCATATCAACACACCCCACTAGGAGTCACATCAACACACCACACTAGGAGTCACATCAACACACCACACTAGGAGTCACATCAACACACCACACTAGGAGTCACACCCAACTAAGAGTCACACCAACACACCCCACTAGGAGTCACATCAACACACCCCACCAGGAGTCACACCAACACACCACACTAGGAGTCACATCAACACACCACACTAGGAGTCAAATCAACACACCACACTCGGAGTCACACCCAACTAAAAGTCAGACCAACACACCACACTAGGAGTCACACCAACACACCACACTAGGAGTCACATCAACACACCACACTAGGAGTCACATCAACACACCACACTAAGAGTCACACCAACACACCACACTTGGAGTCACATCAACACACACCACCAGGAGTCACATCAACACACCACACTAGGAGTCACACCCAACTAAGAGTCACACCAACACACCCCACTAGGAGTCACATCAACACACCCCAATAGGAGTCACATCAACACACCACACTAGGAGTCACACCAACACACCCCACTAGGAGTCACATCAACACACCCCACTATGAGTCACATCAACACACACCACCAGGAGTCACACCAACACACCACACTAGGAGTCACATCAACACACCACACTAGGGGTCACACCAACACACCCCACTAGGAGTCACATCAACACACCCCACTATGAGTCACATCAACACACACCACCAGGAGTCACACCAACACACCACACTAGGAGTCACATCAACACACCACACTAGGAGTCACATCAACACACCCCACTAGGAGTCACATCAACACACCCCACTAGGAGTCACATCAACACACCCCACTATGAGTCACATCAACACACCACACTAGGAGTCACATCAACACACCCCACTATGAGTCACATCAACACACACCACCGGGAGTCACACCAACACACCCCACTAGGAGTCACATCAACACACCCCACTAGGAGTCACATCAACACACCCCACTGGGAGTCACATCAACACACCCCACTATGAGTCACACCAACACACCCCACTATGAGTCACACCAACACACACCACCAGGAGTCACACCAACACACCACACTAGGAGTCACATCAACACACCACACTAGGAGTCACATCAACACACCCCACTAGGAGTCACATCAACACACCCCACTAGGAGTCATATCAACACACCCCACTAGGAGTCACATCAACACACCCCACTAGGAGTCACATCAACACACCACACTAGGAGTCACACCCCACTAGGAGTCACATCAACACACCCCACTAGGAGTCACATCAACACACCACAGTAGGAGTCACACCCCACTAGGAGTCACATCAACACACCCCACTAGGAGTCACATCAACACACCACACTAGGAGTCACATCAACACACCCCACTATGAGTCACATCAACACACACCACCAGGAGTCACATCAACACACCCCACTAGGAGTCACATCAACACACCCCACTAGGAGTCACACCCCACTAGGAGTCATATCAACACACCCCACTAGGAGTCACATCAACACACCCCACTAGGAGTCACATCAACAAACCCCACTAGGAGTCACACCCCACTGGGAGTCACAGCCCACTAGGAGTCACATCAACACACCCCACTAGGAGTCACATCAACACACCCCACTAGGAATCACATCAACACACCCCACTATGAGTCACATCAACACACACCACAGTAGGAGTCACACCAACACACCACACTAGGAGTCACATCAACACACACCACCAGGAGTCACATCAACACACCACACTAGGAGTCACACCCAACTAAGAGTCACACCAACACACCCCACTAGGAGTCACATCAACACACCCCAATAGGAGTCACATCAACACACCCCACTAGGAGTCACACCAACACACCCCACTAGGAGTCACATCAACACACCCCACTAGGAGTCACATCAACACACCCCACTAGGAGTCACATCAACACACCACACTAGGAGTCACATCAAAACACCCCACTAGGAGTCACATCAACACACCACACTAGGAGTCACACCCCACTAGGAGTCATATCAACACACCCCTCTAGGAGTCACATCAACACACCCCACTAGGAGTCACATCAACACACCACACTAGGAGTCACACCCCACTAGGAGTCACATCAACACACCCCACTAGGAGTCACATCAACACACCACACTAGGAGTCACACCCCACTAGGAGTCACATCAACACACCCCACTAGGAGTCACATCAACACACCCCACTAGGAGTCACATCAACACACCCCACTATGAGTCACATCAACACACACCACCAGGAGTCACATCAACACACCCCACTAGGAGTCACATCAACACACCCCACTAGGAGTCACACCCCACTAGGAGTCATATCAACACACCCCACTAGGAGTCACATCAACACACCCCACTAGGAGTCACATCAACAAACCCCACTAGGAGTCACACCCCACTGGGAGTCACAGCCCACTAGGAGTCACATCAACACACCCCACTAGGAGTCACATCAACACACCGCACTAGGAGTCACATCAACACACCACACTAGGAGTCACATCAACACACCCCACTAGGAGTCACACCCCACTATGAGTCACATCAACACACCCCACTTTGAGTCACATCAACACACCCCACTATGAGTCACATCAACACACCCCACTAGGAGTCACACCAACTCACCCCACTAGGAGTCACATCCACACACCTCACTAGGAGTCACATCAACACACCCCACTAGGAGTCACACCAACACAGCTCACTAGGAGTCACACCAACACACCCCACTATGAGTCACATCAACACACCCCACTATGAGTCACACCAACACACCCCACTAGGAGTCACATCAACACACCCCACTAGGAGTCACACCAACTCACCCCACTAGGAGTCACATCCACACACCCCACTAGGAGTCACATCAACACACCCCACTAGGAGTCACACCAACACAGCTCACTAGGAGTCACACCAACACACCCCACTATGAGTCACATCAACACACCCCACTAGGAGTCACACCCCACTAGGAGTCACATCAACACACCCCACTAGGAGTCACATCAACACACCCCACTAGGAGTCACACCCCACTAGGAGTCACATCAACACACCCCACTAAGAGTCACACCACACTAGGAGTCACACCAACACACCCCACTAGGAGTCACATCAACACACCCCACTAGGAGTCACATCAACACACCCCACTAGGAGTCACATCAACACACCACACTAGGAGTCACATCAACACACCCCACTAGGAGTCACATCAACACACCGCACTAGGAGTCACACCCCACTTGGAGTCACATCAACACACCCCACTAGGAGTCACACCCCCCTAGTAGTCACACAGTCACCTACCTTACCTGCTGCTCCCCCTAGGGACAACCCCCCTGGCTAAATACCCAATCTGGCCCTCATACCATCATGGTCACCTAATCATCCCCAACTTACAATTGGCTCATTTATCCCCCTCCTCTCCCCTGTAACTATTCCCCAGGTCGTTGCTGTAAATGAGAATGTGTTCTCAGTCAACTTCCTGGTAAAATAAATATATATATATATATACCTTGAACATATGTACCATGTGGCTCAGTTGGTAGAGCATGGCACTTCCAATGCCAGGGTTGTGGGTTCAATTCCCACGGGGGACCAGTACAAATGAAAACGTATGCAGTCACTACTGTAGTGACTCCGGATAAGAGAGTCTGCTAAATGACTCACTACTGTAAGTGGCTCTGGATAAGAGAATCTGCTAAATGACTCACTACTGTAGTGACTCCTGGAAAAGAGAGTCTGCTAAATGACTCACTACTGTAAGTGGCTCTGGATAAGAGAATCTGCTAAATGACTCACTACTGTAGTGACTCTGGATAAGAGAGTCTGCTAAATGACTCACTACTGTAGTGACTCTGGATAAGAGAGTCTGCTAAATGACTCACATGTAAAGGTAAACATCTGACATGTTGCTTATTGGTTGTGTCTTGTGTCTGTCTGTTTTCAGCTGGACCTGAGAAGACTGAGCAGGCCGAACCCTCGACCTCCCAGACCACACCTAAAGAAGAGGAGAAACCAGGCCCGTCAGAGACTCAGACGGTAGAGAGAGGAGGGAGAGGGGAGAGAGGAGAGAGAGGAGAGAGAGGAGAAACCAGGCCCGTCAGAGGCTCAGACGGTAGAGAGAGGAGAGAGAGGAGAGAGAGGGGAGAGGGGAGAGAGGAGAGAGGAGAGAGAGGAGAAACCAGGCCCGTCAGTGACTCAGACGGTAGAGAGAGGAGAGAGAGGGGAGAGGAGAGAGAGGAGAGGGGGGAGAGAGGAGAAACCAGGCCGTCAGAGACTCAGACGGTAGAGAGAGGGGAGAGGAGAGAGAGGAGAGAGAGGAGAGAGGGGAGAGAGAGGGGAGAGAGGAGAGAGAGAGGAGAGAGGAGAAACCAGGCCTGTCAGAGACGGTAGAGAGAAGAGAGAGGGGAGAGGGGAGAGAGAGGAGAGAGAGGAGAAACCAGACCCGTCAGAGACTCAGACGGTAGAGAGAGGGGAGAGGAGAGAGAGGAGAGAGGGGAGAGAGAGGGGAGAGAGAAGAAACCAGACCCGTCAGAGACTCAGACGGTAGAGAGAGGAGAGAGAGGGGAGAGGAGAGAGAGGAGAGAGAGGAGGGGAGAGAGGAGAGAGAAGAGAGAGGAGAAACCAGGCCGTCAGAGACTCAGACGGTAGAGAGAGGAGAGAGAGGAGAGAGAGAGGGGAGAGAGGAGAAACCAGGCCCGTCAGAGACTCAGACGGTAGAGAGAGGGGAGAGGAGAGAGAGGAGAGAGAGGAGAGAGGGGAGAGAGAGGGGAGAGAGGAGAGAGAGAGGAGAGAGGAGAAACCAGGCCCGTCAGAGACTCAGACGGTAGATAGAGGAGAAACCAGGCCCGGTAGAGAGAGGAGAGGAGAGAGGGGAGAGAGGAGAGAGAGGGGAGAGAGGAGAAACCAGGCCCGTCAGAGACTCAGACGGTAGAGAGAGGAGAGAGTGAGAGAGGAGAGAGGAGAAACCAGGCCCGTCAGAGACTCAGACGAGAGAGAGGGGAGAGAGAGGGGAGAGAGGAGAAACCAGGCCCGTCAGAGACTCAGACGGTAGAGAGAGGAGAGAGAGTAGAAACCAGGCCCGTCAGAGACTCAGACGGTAGAGAGGGGAGAGAGAGGAGAGAGAGGAGAAACCAGGCCCGTCAGAGACTCAGACGCTAGAGAGAGGAGAGAGGGGAGAGAGAGAGGAGAGAGAGGAGAGAGAGGAGAAACCAGGCCCGTCAGAGACTCAGACGGTAGAGAGAGGAGAGAGAGAGAGAGGAGAGAGGAGAAACCAGGCCCGTCAGAGACTCAGACGGTAGAGAGAGGAGAGAGAGGAGAGAGAGGAGAGAGGAGAAACCAGGCTCATCAGAGACTCAGACGGTAGAGAGAGGAGAGAGAGGAGAGAGGAGAAACCAGGCCCGTCAGAGACTCAGACGGTAGAGAGAGGAGAGAGAGGAGAGAGGGGAGAGAGGAGAGGGGACAGAGGAGAAACCAGGCTCGTCAGAGACTCAGACGGTAGAGAGAGGGGAGAGAGGAGAGGGGAGAGGGGAGAGAGGGGAGAGAGGGGGGAGAGGGGAGAGAGGGGAGAGAGGAGAAGAGAGAGTGGAGAGAGGAGAGAGGGGAGAAACCAGGCTCGTCAGAGACTCAGACGGTAGAGAGAGGAGAGAGAGAGGAGAGAGGAGAAGAGAGGGTGGAGAGATAGGAGAGAGTTAATTCATAACACTACTCTACCCACCACGACCCTTCACCCTCTCTCTTCACTAGGACCAGGGGCCAGCAGGCGCAGGGGGGTCTGACGGCTCAGACAGTGGTGAGGAGGACGAGAGCGAAGAAGAGAGCGAGGATGAGGAAGATGAGGATGATGAAGACGAAGAGGATGATGAGGAAAATAAAGATGAAGAAGAGGAAGAGGGTGAAGAGAATGAGGAACCTCTGTCGTTAGAATGGCCAGACACCAGGCGTAAACAGGCCACGTATCTTTTTCTCCTACCGATAGTGTTCCCTCTGTGGCTCACTGTGCCCGACGTACGCAACCCAGTACGTATCACCTTCATTTCTGTGTTACATTCACCTCATTTTTGTACTGTGTTTGTGTCCTGCAAAGTGGCCAAAATGTAGAACACAAAATATCTTCTAATGTATGTTGATATGAGCTTCCTGTGAGTTCTTCCTCAGGCTTCCAGAAAATACTTTGCCATGACGTTTATTGGTTCCATCACGTGGATCGCTGTGTTCTCCTATCTAATGGTCTGGTGGGCTCATCAGGTACCACTCTGGTTGGATTTTAGATCACATGACTGCCATCTTGTTTAGAAACTATTAGTCCTTCTTTGACTCAGACCAGGATTTAATCAGATCAGCGATAACCCGAGGTAACAGACAGACCCGAGGTAACAGACAGACCCGAGGTAACAGACAGACCCGAGGTAACAGACACACCCGAGGTAACAGACACACCCGAGGTAACAGACAGACCCGAGGTAACAGACAGACCCGAGGTAACAGACACACCCGAGGTAACAGACAGACCCGAGGTAACAGACACACCCGAGGTAACAGACACACCCGAGGTAACAGACAGACCCGAGGTAACAGACAGACCCGAGGTAACAGACAGACCCGAGGTAACAGACAGACCCGAGGGTAACAGACACACCCGAGGTAACAGACAGGACCCGATGGTAACAGACAGACCCGAGGTAACAGACCACACCCGAGGGTAACAGACACCACCCGGAGAGGGTAACAGACAGACACGAGGTAACAGAACAGACCCGACGTGGTAACAGACAGACCCGAGGTAACAACAGACACACCCGAGGTAACAGACACACCCCGAGGTAACAGACAGACCCGAGGTGGTAACAAGACAGACCCGAGGTAACAGACACACCCGAGGGTAACAGACAGACCCGAGGTAACAGACAGACCCGAGGGTAAACAGACCACAACCCGAAGGTAACAGAACCACACCCGAGGGTAACAGACACACCCGAGGTAACAGACACACCCGAGGTAACAGACACACCCGAGGTAAACAGACAGACCCGAGGTAACAGACAGACCCGAGGTAACAGACAGACCCGAGGTAACAGACAGACCCGAGGTAACAGACAGACCCGAGGTAACAGACAGACCCGAGGTAACAGACACACCCGAGGTAACAGACACACCCGAGGTAACAGACAGACCCGAGGTAACAGACACACCCGAGGTAACAGACAGACCCGAGGTAACAGACAGACCCGAGGTAACAGACACACCCGTAGTTTATAGTTGTTTTTGTTTAGGTGATTTGGGAGGTGTAACTACGTAGGAGCTGTCAAATCAGTGAGCGGTTGCTCTTGTTGTCATGGTCACGAAACCACACCCATCCTTATATCTCCCCCATATTAGAAGTTCAGAATGAGAAGGTGTAGCGCCGCGATATAGAAATAATGACACTCAAATTGAAAATCATTAAACCAAATAGCAAGGATGTAGATCAGCCTAATGAAGGTATAGATTACATCACACATTTTAGTGTTTGAGTTTAACACGGCTGCAGGGGATTTCTATTAGTGCATCCAATGGCAATGTCCACGATAGGTCTAACGATAGGTCTAACGATAGGTCTAACGATAGGTCTAACGATGAGTCTAACGATAGGGCTAACGATAGGGCTAACGATAGGGCTAACGATAGGGCTAACGATAGGTCTAACGATGAGTCTAACGATAGGGCCGATAGGTCTAACGATAGGTCTAACGATAGGTCTAACGATAGGTCTAACGATAGGTATCACGATAGGTATCACGATGAGTCTAACGATGAGTCTAACGATAGGTCTAACGATAGGTCTAACGATAGGTCTAACGATAGGGCTAACGATAGGGCTAACGATAGGGCTAACGATAGGGCTAACGATAGGGCTAACGACAGGTATAACGACGGCTAACGATGGGTCTAACGATAGGGCTAACGATAGGGCTAACGATAGGGCTAACGATAGGTCTAACGATAGGTATCACGATAGGTATCACGATAGGTATCACGATAGGTATCACGATAGGTATCACGATAGGTCTAACGATGAGTCTAACGATAGGTCTAACGATAGGTCTAACGATAGGTCTAACGATAGGTCTAACGATAGGTCTAACGATAGGGCTAACGATAGGGCTAACGATAGGGCTAACGATAGGGCTAACGACGGGTATAACGACAGGGCTAACGACAGGGCTAACGATAGGGCTAACGATGGGGCTAACGATGGGTCTAACGATAGGTCTAACGATAGGGCTAACGATAGGGCTAACGATAGGGCTAACGATAGGGCTAAAGATAGAGCTAAAGATAGGTCCAACGATAGGTCCAACGATAGGTCCAACGATAGGCATAACGATAGTTCTAACGTCGGGAGCCTCTTGGGGTTTTGACATCTCCAACGCAGTAACACTTCCAACACCACCTACTATAAACAAAAGCAATGATGAGCTACGGTTATCTTGGGTTAACGTTGGTCTGGTTGAATCCTGGCCTCCGTCTACACTCGGGATGAACAACGGATGTGCTATGTATTTGTCTATGAATTACATTTTGATAGATGTATTGACTGACTGTTGGCTCCCTAGGTGTGTGAGACTGATTGGTTGATTGACTGACTGTTGGCTCCCTAGGTGGGTGAGACTGATTGATTGACTGACTGCTGTCTCCCTAGGTGGGTGAGACTGATTGATTGACTGACTGTTATCTCCCTAGGTGGGTGAGACTGATTGATTTATTGACTGACTGTTGGCTCCCTAGGTGGGTGAGACTGATTGATTTATTGACTGACTGTTGGCTCCCTAGGTGGGTGAGACTGATTGATTGACTGACTGACTGCTGTCTCCCTAGGTGGGTGAGACTGATTGATTGACTGACTGTTATCTCCCTAGGTGGGTGAGACTGATTGATTTATTGACTGACTGTTGGCTCCCTAGGTGGGTGAGACTGATTGATTGACTGACTGTTATCTCCCTAGGTGGGTGAGACTGATTGATTGATTGAATGACTGTTGGCTCCCTAGGTGGGTGAGACCATAGGCATCTCAGAGGAGATCATGGGCCTGACCATCCTGGCAGCGGGCACCTCCATCCCTGACCTCATCACTAGTGTCATCGTGGCCCGTAAAGGACTAGGAGACATGGCTGTGTCCAGCTCAGTGGGATCTAACATCTTCGATATCACTATGGGGTTAGTATAGACCACTATCACTACAGAGATATCACTATGGGGTTAGTATAGACCACTATCACTACAGAGATATCACTATGGGGTTAGTATAGACCACTATCACTACAGAGATATCACTATGGGGTTAGTATAGACCACTATCATTACAGAGATATCACTATGGGGTTAGTATAGACCACTATCACTACAGAGATATCACTATGGGGTTAGTATAGACCACTATAACTACAGAGATATCACTATGGGGTTAGTATAGACCACTATCACTACAGAGATATCACTATGGGGTTAGTATAGACCACTATCACTACAGAGATATCACTATGGGGTTAGTATAGACCACTATCACTACAGAGATAGCACTATGGGGTTAGTATAGACCACTATCACTACATAGATAGCACTATGGGGTTAGTATAGACCACTATAACTACAGAGATATCACTATGGGGTTAGTATAGACCACTATAACTACAGAGATATCACTATGGGGTTAGTATAGACCACTATAACTACAGAGATATCACTATGGGGTTAGTATAGACCACTATCCCTACAGAGATAGCACTATGGGGTTAGTATAGACCACTATAACTACAGAGATATCACTATGGGGTTAGTATAGACCACTATATCTACAGAGATATCACTATGGGGTTAGTATAGACCACTATCACTACAGAGATATCACTATGGGGTTAGTATAGACCACTATCACTACAGAGATATCACTATGAACTGTGTACCGTTGTCTGTAGTAAACGATCAAGGCAATTTGTGTTACTACTCTCAAAAGTGATTGTCTCTCTCCCCCTCTGTCTCCACCCCTCTCTCTCTCTCTCTCTCTACATCCCTCTGCCTCCACCCCTCCTCTCTCTCCCTCTCTACATCCCTCCACCCCTCCTCTCCCTCTCCCTCGCTACGTCCCTCCAGCCTACCTGTCCCATGGTTGATCTTCTCGGCGATGCATGGCGGTGTACCGGTGGCGGTGAACTCCAACGGCCTGTTCTGTGCCATCGTGCTCCTCTTCGTCATGCTCCTCTTCGTCATCGTCAGCATCGCGGCGTGTCGGTGGAAGATGAGCCGTGTTCTGGGCTTCACCATGTTCATGCTTTACTTCGTGTTCCTGGTGCTCAGTGTGATGCTAGAAGACCGTATTATTATCTGCCCCGTCTCCATCTGAGGTCAGACACCATTATGTTAGCTTCAGGAACGGTTATTTTTTTACTAAGATGAAACTGAATATGTTGTACTGTACAGAGCATTATGGGTACTGTAGTACATCATATTACAATGAGGGAGGAAAAAAGAGGCGTGTCAGGAAGTCATTTAAATAATAACCTCCAAACTGTATCGTTGTCAGTCACTAACATTCACGGTATAGGGGGTTAGAGATTCCCTAGTGTTACTGTTCACAGAGGTGATTGTGTTGTCTATGTTGAGCCAGGTATTGTTGAATCAGTGGACACCTCCATGGTTGGACTATTGCTGGTCTCTTTCACCAGAACTGACGTGCAGCAGTAGAGTTTGTCTGTCCACAACTACTGAAGAGAGACACAGTAATTGTAGAAGTTGTCCAGCCACACACACACATCCATTTTAGTGTTCATCCATGTAAAAATGTCAATACAGTCATTTCTTTTAGAGTAAAAAAAAACGACAACAAAAATGGTTTATCAGGTGCAGAGAGGTACAGCAGCTTGAGTTGTCACGTTAATGATTCTGTGTCTAGAAAACCCAGGAATGGTGTAGTGCAGTTACACGACCCATATGTAAACCCAGGAATGGTGTAGTGCAGTTACACGACCCATATGTAAACCCAGGAATGGTGTAGTGCAGTTACACGACCCATATGTAACCATTACTTCATTAACTGTCAGCATTGTAGTGTCATGTGTTATGTATGTATGCAATACACTTGTGTGGGTCAGATGGATGCAAAGAGAATGTATTGATGTATACTAAACTATCCATATGTTGTACTTACAATCCATGCTGCAATTAAATCATTTTTTAAATAATATTCAATAAAAGGTGTAGTGTTGATTGGTTAATTATGTTGTATGAAAACAAATGTTCTGGGATCATTTAAAACTGAAGCCAGGATTCAATCAAAAGGTGCATTATCAAATAAATATATACAACAAAGTGTGTGGTGGACAACGTGTCTTTCAAAGACACTTTTCCCCGGCGTTCACAAAGATCGTGTTCGCTGTCAAGGCTGTGGATGTCGGTTTAAGCATAAATCCCAGACGTAATTTAATCCCAGTGTAGAAACACACAGGATTGGCCACGGTATAAGTGATTTTATTTCCAGTCCGAGACAACTCTGAAGATCCAGTCAACAGTACATTATTCATCTCATCATCAGATCCACAGACCCATCATACACAGCTGTAAACAACACTAGGAACATTTTACAAAATGTCTTCTCTACGAAGAGCAGATCAAACGTTATACATTGACCTAAATACAATGACACATTTTGTTTGGACATTTCCTTCTACACGACTAATAACCTTCTAGAGCTCTATTCAGTCTGTAGAAGTGAAGCGTGAGAGATTCTGTGATTGAAATGTAAAGGTCATTTCCCATGGAGCGGCCATACGCACCGTTTACCGTCAATGCAGTCTCTGCTAAAGCAGGAACACCGCCTTTAAATTTCAATCACCATGCAAAACTCAACTTCCGCCACGCGGATTGAATAGAGCCCTTCATCTGCAGAGATTGACAACAAAACGATTTAAAGCTGTTGACACTGCTGATATTCATGAGTGATATTTTTGACAGTCCAGGTCTCTCTTAACCGCTTGGTTGGTTGGTAACAATCTTTAGCTTTCAAATTAGCCACGTCCGTTTCATGTTTGCATAGTAGCGCTATTCTGCGATTGATGCTCTCAGCTGTCAATCATTGAAGTGGCCAGCTCTCATTGGACCCTTCTTGACAGAGGTCCTCTTCTAGCCAATGACATCATCAGTCTGTTGTTACATTGTAATTGGAGGTCACCGGTGTGCCTCACTTTAGGTAAGATGACTGGTGACGTTCCGTCTACATTGTAGTCGGCCAGGATTGGTGTTTAACGTATCTGTTAAAAGGGGGGGACATTATGACGTCATAAAAGGTACTTCAATGATTTCATTCTGAATTGGAAGTATTTTCCCTGGCGAGAGAGAGGTGTTGCTGCGTACTTCAACCTGGGAGGATTTAAGTGTTTACCTGGTCAAGTGGACTCAACGGTTGTTCTCCACTCACACAACTGAAAGCATCATAATCTATGTTCAGGTGCATAAAATCACCAAACATGATTTAACTTGGTATCATCAGTATAACAGGCCAGGTATAAACAGCTATGTCATCATAGCCACTGTCCCGAGGTCCTGATACTTCAACCCCTTCTTTCATTTCCCCCAAATAAAGGTTCTGACTGCATGTCATGTGCCACTGAACATTCAGTTGTGCTGCTGAACGATGAACCCAACGTAGGTTGTTACTCATATAGTACCTTGTATGGAAGGAAAACACAACACTGTATACAGTATATAGATGAACATAGACATAGGATCATATCTAAAGCTTTTGAGGATGTAGCAAGTTATTGAACAGCGTTGTGTCGGCCTGACGTCCTTAACGTGGGTTAGAAACCAGATCTGAACTGGCCTCCGGTTTGGGAATACAACTTGTGACTGGAGTGACTCAGTCACAGTCGGGCTCAATCCCATTTCAAATTGCTCAATTTAGAAAGTAAACCAAATTCCAAATTGAAAAGCATTGAAGAGAATTGACTGGAATTGAAATGGAATGAACCCCAACTCTGGACTTACCGACACATCAATGGTCTGAATCATTCTTTCTGAACCCCAACTCTGGACTTATAGCTCATTAACAGAACTAGACTGGACTAAAATATAAACGCAACATGCAACACTTTCAAAGATTTTACTGAGTTACAGTTCACAGAAGGGAATCAGTCAATAAATTCATTAGGCCCCGAATCTATGTATTTCACATGACTGGGTAGTGGCGCAGCCATGGGTGGGCCTGGCATAGGCCCACCCACTTGGAAGCCAAGTCCACCCACTGGGGAGCCAGGTTCAGCCAAACAGAATAATTATTTCCCCACAAAAGGGTTTTATTACAGACAGAAATACTCCTCAGCACCCCCCTCCTCCTCAGACAATCCCGCAGGTGAAGAAGCCGGATGTGGAGATCCTGGGCTGGCGTGGTTACATGTGGTCTGCGGTTGTGAGGCCGGTTGGATGTACTGCCAAATTACGTTGGAGGCGGCTTACGGTAGAGAAATAAACATTCAATTCTCTGGAAACAGCTCTGTTGGACATTCCTGCAGTCAGCATGCAAATTGCACACTTCCTCAAAACTTGAGGTATCTGTGGCATTCTGTTGTGTGACAAAACTGCGCATTTTAGAGTGGCCTTTAATTGTCCCCAGCACAAGGTGCACTTGTGTAATGATCATGCTGTTTAATCAGCTTCTTGATATGGATTATCTTGGCAAAGGATAAACACATTTGGCTGTAAAGAAATTTGTGTGCAAAATTTGATTTGAGAGAAATAAGCTTTTTGTGCATATGGAACATTCCTGGGATCTTTTATTTCAGCTCATGAAAAATGGGCCCAACACTTTACATGTTGCGTTTATATTTTTGTTCAGTATATACACTGTACCATCGTACCGTTTTGGATGATTCTTTTTTGGTTCTAAAACACATAAATTCAAATCTAAAAAAGGTTTTTGAAGGGGAACAGACAGTTACCTCAAAACTATTGAACAACCCATACTTTCCTTGTAAATTCCCTGTCATAACCCACTATTCACAGTTTATAACACCTGAAGAGAGGCCCACACATATAGGTGGTACAGAGAATATGAAAGGGCATGAAACACGGAACCTACTGTCTTGTAGAAATATTCCCTCCATATATCAAAAGGGTAACTACATGTTCTTAACAGTACACAGAGGTCCTCAAAGGTACTCCAACTTTAACTTGAAGGTACTTTAAAAGGTACTTCACTTTAATGATATTAATACTGATATCTGAGGAGCCGATTCATACAGCATGTTGTGCCAAAGATGTCAAAGTCTGTTTTACAGTTGCACATTACTTTAAAAACAAAAACAGTGGTCAATCAGTTTTGTAAACGTCAAAGTATTCGACTCAGTATGGGTTTTTCTGTAATAGATATTTATATTTTGTTGATCAAACTAATCAATCCATACTCGGGATACGTCTTGTCAACAACAACATCTGTTGTAAAGTGCAGCGGAAATTGAGTATTTATCGCAACATTTTGGCAGTTTTAAAGCGACTTTAGTTGTTTTGAGTGAATCTTTGAATGCCCTCACTGATACAATACTTCAAACCAGCTTAGTTCAGTTTACGATGGACATTAGAGTGGTACAGTAACAGGTACAGTTACACTACTCACTGTAAATACAACTAGATCTTTCTAACAGCCATAAACCACAGGAGGACAGGAATGGATGTTTAACCTGACATGAAGCCAGTACATCCATCAACCACAGGAGGACAGGAATGGATGTTTAACCTGACATGAAGCCAGTACATCCATCAACCACAGGAGGACAGGAATGGATGTTTAACCTGACATGAAGACAGTACATCCATCAACCACAGGAGGACAGGAATGGATGTTTAACCTGACATGAAGCCAGTACATCCATCAACCACAGGAGGACAGGAATGGATGTTTAACCTGACATGAAGCCAGTACATCCATCAACCACAGGAGGACAGGAATGGATGTTTAACCTGACATGAAGCCAGTACATCCATCAACCACAGGAGGACAGGAATGGATGTTTAACCTGACATGAAGCCAGTACATCCATCAACCACAGGAGGACAGGAATGGATGTTTAACCTGACATGAAGCCAGTACATCCATCAACCACAGGAGGACAGGAATGGATGTTTAACCTGACATGAAGCCAGTACATCCATCAACCACAGAAGGACAGGAATGGATGTTTAACCTGACATGAAGCCAGTACATCCATCAACCACAGGAGGACAGGAATGGATGTTTAACCTGACATGAAGCCAGTACATCCATCAACCACAGGAGGACAGGAATGGATGTTTAACCTGACATGAAGCCAGTACATCCATCAACCACAGGAGGACAGGAATGGATGTTTAACCTGACATGAAGCCAGTACATCCATCAACCACAGGAGGACAGGAATGGATGTTTAACCTGACATGAAGACAGTACATCCATCAACCACAGGAGGACAGGAATGGATGTTTAACCTGACATGAAGACAGTACATCCATCAACCACAGGAGGACAGGAATGGATGTTTAACCTGACATGAAGCCAGTACATCCATCAACCACAGGAGGACAGGAATGGATGTTTAACCTGACATGAAGCCAGTACATCCATCAACCACAGGAGGACAGGAATGGATGTTTAACCTGACATGAAGACAGTACATCCATCAACCACAGGAGGACAGGAATGGATGTTTAACCTGACATGAAGCCAGTACATCCATCAACCACAGGAGGACAGGAATGGATGTTTAACCTGACATGAAGACAGTACATCCATCAACCACAGGAGGACAGGAATGGATGTTTAACCTGACATGAAGACAGTACATCCATCTAAACAAATAAAACAGACTAAAATAAATAAAAGGCTTACTTTGTATAAATAGAATTCAAGTTAAGTAAAATATTGCTTATATTAGTCTCTATATTTGACTATATAATACAAATGTTGTTTTATAAAAGGTCCCTACTACTACTGTCGTATATAAAATACATTTTGTATTTTATGTAACAATTTGTACAAGATTTCTTAAAACATAAGTACCCCGAAATAGAACACGTCAAAATGTGTGAAACCGTTGTTAAGTTAATGAGTATGATCTCCCTCCATCCAGAGTCGTATGTCCAGAACCTTCTACAACCAGCTGATGACATGGGATTTTAAAAACATCCCTTTTGTGAGACTAGTCAGACTACATAATAACACCCTGGTCGGTCAGCTCCGTTAGTCTCTGGTCAGCCCCGTCACATCTCTCACAGGTGACGGACATGACCCAAAACATCACGCTGTCAACAAGCACACATTCTGGAAGTCTTTCTAAAGGGATTCCTGAGCTCGTCTTTAAAGCAACCCTCAGTCCTCTTTGGGAAAGCCACCGTTGTAATACATGGATTTTATACAGCGCTTTTCATGGACACAAAGATCTCTTGAACCCTACCCACGTGTGTTACCCACGGCTGTGCTATGCTGAGCGACGGAGGTGACTGGCCGGGTGGAGGCTGAGGTGTCGGACGTAAAGGGGTCAGAGTTCAGAGGTAGGGCTCTCCGAAGGTCTTGCGACACTCCATGACCCCAGCGCTGGGCGGACGGTCGCAGTTGTGCGTCAGCTTCACCAGGTTGGGGCTGAGGTGGTCGTACGCCATCTTGTATTCACGGTCAAAAGCGTCTGGAGGGAGGAGTGAGGCGAGATTAACACATCAATGTTTAACACTGATTTAAATGTCATTTAAACTGAAGACCTTCTAGTGAAAGCGCTGCAGTACACTGCAGGAGCATTCAGTGTATGGGTTGACTTCTAGATGACATTTTGTGCCTTGCACCTGAAGAGTAGTTGGCTGTGAGTACACTACAGTACTTCTGAAACTACTAGCACAATGAAAGCAAACTTACCGATGTCAATGTTGTCCTTTCCCAGAGCCACCAGACACAGGAAGAGGATGTCTCTGTACAGACTCCTGCAGAGGGATGTTAGATGATACAGAGGACATTTAGCAGACTAGTTCCAGTAGACAGCAGCATGCCGACCGGCTGTCTTTCACATCAAAGGGGCTAATGATACTTAACCTTGCTATATTTACACCAACTGACTCAACTCAAATCAAATTGTATTGGTCACATACACATGGTTAGCAGATGTTATTGGTCACATACACATGGTTAGCAGATGTTATTGGTCACATACACATGGTTAGCAGATGTTAATGCGAGTGTAGCGAAATGCTTGTGCTTCTAGTTCCAACAGAGCGGTAATATCTAACAAGTAATCTAACAATTCCCCAACAACTACCTTATACACACAATCTAAAGGGGTGAATGAGAATATGTACAGTTGAAGTCGGAAGTTTACATACACCTTAGCCAAATACATTTAAACTCAGTTTTTCACAATTCCTGACATTTAATCCAAGTAAAAATTCCCTGTCTTAGGTCAGTTAGGATCACCACTTTATTTTCAGAATGTGAAATGTCAGAATAATAGTAGAAAGAATTATTTATTTCAGCTTTTATTTCTTTCATCACATTCCCAGTGGGTCAGAAGTTTACATACACTCAATTAGTATTTGGTAGCATTGACTTTAAATAGTTTTTCTTGGGTCAAACATTTCAGGTAGCCTTCCACAAGCTTCCCACAATAAGTTGGGTGACTTTTGGCCCATTCCTCTTGACAGAGCTGGTGTAACTGGGTCAGGTATGTAGGCCTCCTTGCTCTCACACACTTTTTCTATGGGATTGAGATCAGGGCTTTGTGATGGCCACTCCAAAACTTTGACATTGTTGTCCTTAAGCCATTTTGCCACAACTTTGGAAGTATGCTTGGGGTCATTGTCCATTTGGAAGACTCATTTGCGACCAAGCTTTAACTTCCTGACTGATGTCTTGAGATGTTGCTTCAATATATCCACATAATTTCCCTGCCTCATGATGCCATCTATTTTGTGAAGTGCACCAGTCCCTCCTGCAGCAAAGCACCCCCACAACATGATGCTGCCACCCCCGTTATTCACGGTTGGGATGGTGTTCTTCGGCTTGTAAGCCTCCCCCTTTTTCCTCCAAACATAAATATGGTCATTATGGCCAAACAGTTCTATTTTTGTTTCATCAGACCAGAGGACATTTCTCCAAAAATCTTTGTCCCCATGTGCAGTTGCAAACCGTAGTCTGGTTTTTTTACGGCGGTTTTGGAGCGGCCTTTCAGGTTATGTAGGACTTGTTTTACTGTGGATATAGATACTTTTGTACCTGTTTCCTCCAGCATCTTCACAAGGTCCTTTGATGTTGTTCTGGGATTGATTTACACTTTTTACACCAAAGAAAATATATTTCTAAGAGACAGAACACGTCTCCTTCCTGAGTGGTATGATGGCCACGTGGACCAATGGTGTTTATACTTGCGTACTATTGTTTGTACAGATGAACATGGTACCTTCAGGCGTTTGGAAATTGCTCCCAAGGATGACCCAGACTTGTGGAGATCTACAATCTTTTTTCTGAAGTCTTGGATGATTTCTTTTGATTTTCCCATGATGTCAAGCAAAGAGTCACTGAGTTTGAAGGTAGGCCTTGAAATACATCCACAGGTACACCTCCAATTGACTCAAATGATGTCAATTAGCCTATCAGAAGCTTCTAAAGCCGGGACATCATTTTCTGGAATTTTCCAAGCTGTTTAAAGGCACAGTCAACTTAGTGTATGTAAACTTCTGACCCACTGGAATTGTGATACAGTGAATTATAAGTGAAATAATCTGTCTGTAAACAATTGTTGGAAAAATGACTTGTGTCATGCACAAAGTAGATGTCCTAACCGACTTGCCAAAATTATAGTTTGTTAACAAGAAATTTGTGGAGTGGTTGAAAAACAAGTTTTAATGACTCCAACCTAAGTGTATGTAAACTTCCAACTTCAACTGTACATATAAATATATGGATGAGCGAAAGCCGAGTGGTATTTAGTGATGTGAAGCGCTCTGAATGTTGCAGATAGAAATAGGACGAATAGAGCTGATGATTCTTTACCCTGACAGACAATCATGTCTGTTCTACATGACACATCTCTATCTGAATGTTTCAGTAGCGTTACATCCTCCTGAACATGCCCCTGGACAATGGCGTTATCAATGTGTAACCCCTGACCTTTGCCTCTTGACCCCCAGGCTCTGCCCCAGCAGCTGTAGGAGCTGTCCCATTGGTCGAGAGACGTCGTTCCTCTGGATGCTCTTGACCACGCTGTGGAGTAGCTCCTCCCCAAACGGATGCTCCGCCTCGCTCACAGGACGACACAACGGGTAGCCCACACCTGGAGGCAGGGGTCCGGGGTCAGAAAGATAGATATGTAGACTACACTAATACACACTTCATATAGAACAAACGTGTCCACGTGCACACACACGTAGGTATGCAAGACCGATCACACACACAGTAAACCACAGATGCTAACCCATTCTCAAATACAGGAGTGTATAATACAGGAGTGTATAATACAGGAGTGTATAATACAGGAGTGTAAAATACAGGAGTGTATAATACAGGAGTGTATAATACAGGAGTGTATATTACAGGAGTGTATAATACAGGAGTGTATATTACAGGAGTGTATAATACAGGAGTGTATTATACAGGAGTGTAAAATACAGGAGTGTATAATACAGGAGTGTATAATACAGGAGTGTATATTACAGGAGTGTATATTACAGGAGTGTATAATACAGGAGTGTATAATACAGGAGTGTATTTGAGATCCAGCTAGACGAAGACACATTAAAATGTTGGAAGAACTGAATAAAATGAATCACTAGAAACAACATTATTTAGACAATTCAATCAAAGACAGCCCACAGAATTCTCAGGCTGTCAAGCAAGTGGAAAACAGCAATACAGCGATGCATTTCAACCACATAAAGATACTGAGGACAGAGAAAATGAAACTGGTTTTCCAAATGACTACAAACAGAGTGCAGCAAAGCAGAGAAGAGCAGACAGGACACACAGAGACAAAGGAGAGGACTCAGCTGTCGAGTCCTAAAGAGAACACTCACTGTCTAACAACAGAGCACAATTAAGCCCTAAAAGACAGAGAACAGAGAACAACAGACCCCTGTTAGCTCCCAGACATTACAGTACACAGAGATCCAAAATGGCTGCCACATAGCTGCCCATGGTTCAGAGCTCTTCCATCTGCCAAAGTTAGGCTACAAAAAGGCTACAAGACATCCACAAATCATACAGATATGCTCTTAAAACCACAGTAAAATATAGACTTATGGCTTTATCTGTTGCTTGATAAAACAAGGTGCTGAGACGGCTTCAGGACCTGCTGTAGACTGTGACTTAATGCATTACACTGAGATGGTTTCAGGACCTGCTGTAGACCGTGACTTAATGCATTACACTGAGACGGTTTCAGGACCTGCTGTAGACTGACTTAATGCATTACACTGAGACGGTTTCAGGACCTGCTGTAGACCGTGACTTAATGCATTTCACTGAGACGGCTTCAGGACCTGCTGTAGACTGTGACTTAATGCATTTCACTGAGACGGTTTCAGGACCTGCTGTAGACCGTGACTTAATGCATTTCACTGAGACGGTTTCAGGACCTGCTGTAGACCGTGACTTAATGCATTACACTGAGACGGTTTCAGGACCTGCTGTAGACTGTGACCTAATGCATTTCACTGAGACGGTTTCAGGACCTGCTGTAGACTGTGACTTAATGCATTTCACTGAGACGGTTTCAGGACCTGCTGTAGACCGTGACTTAATGCATTTCACTGAGACGGTTTCAGGACCTGCTGTAGACTGTGACTTAATGCATTTCACTGAGACGGTTTCAGGACCTGCTGTAGACTGACTTAATGCATTTCACTGAGACGGTTTCAGGACCTGCTGTAGACTGTGACTTAATGCATTTCACTGAGACGGTTTCAGGACCTGCTGTAGACTGACTTAATGCATTTCACTGAGACGGTTTCAGGACCTGCTGTAGACCGTGACTTAATGCATTACACTGAGATGGTTTCAGGACCTGCTGTAGACTGACTTAATGCATTTCACTGAGACGGTTTCAGGACCTGCTGTAGACCGTGACTTAATGCATTACACTGAGATGGTTTCAGGACCTGCTGTAGACTGTGACTTAATGCATTACACTGAGACGGTTTCAGGACCTGCTGTAGACTGTGACTTAATGCATTACACTGAGATGGTTTCAGGACCTGCTGTAGACCGTGACTTAATGCATTTCACTGAGACGGTTTCAGGACCTGCTGTAGACCGTGACCTACTCTGTGTGTTCCAGAGGATGTAAAACGGCTGGATGAGATCCCGGTGCAGCTTCAGGTTATCCCATAAGATCTGGATCAACACGTGTTTACTGTCCTCTGACATCCAGTGGCGAGGGACCTGGGGAAGGACAGGGACAGATATGAGACACACACACACACACTAGCTCAATGACAATATATCTGGAGGGAGACGTATAGACAGGGAATAAGGGGTGAGATGTATAGACAGGGAATAAGGGGTGGGACGAATAGACAGGGAATAAGGGGTGAGATGTATAGACAGGGAATAAGGGGTGAGATGTATAGACAGGGAATAAGGGGTGGGACGAATAGACAGGGAATAAGGGGTGAGATGTATAGACAGGGAATAAGGGGTGAGATGTATAGACAGGGAATAAGGGGTGAGATGTATAGACAGGGAATAAGGGGTGAGATGTATAGACAGGGAATAAGGGGTGGGACGAATAGACAGGGAATAAGGGGTGAGATGTATAGACAGGGAATAAGGAGTGGGACGTATAGACAGGGAATAAGGAGTGGGACGAATAGACAGGGAATAAGGGGTGAGATGTATAGACAGGGAATAAGGGGTGAGATGTATAGACAGGGAATAAGGGGTGAGCTGTATAGACAGGGAATAAGGGGTGAGCTGTATAGACAGGGAATAAGGGGTGAGCTGTATAGACAGGGAATAAGGGGTGAGCTGTATAGACAGGGAATAAGGGGTGAGATGTATAGACAGGGAATAAGGGGTGAGATGTATAGACAGGGAATAAGGGGTGAGATGTATAGACAGGGAATAAGGGGTGAGATGTATAGACAGGGAATAAGGGGTGAGATGTATAGACAGGGAATAAGGGGTGAGATGTATAGACAGGGAATAAGGGGTGAGATGTATAGACAGGGAATAAGGGGTGAGATGTATAGACAGGGAATAAGGGGTGAGATGTATAGACAGGGAATAAGGGGTGAGCTGTATAGACAGGGAATAAGGGGTGAGCTGTATAGACAGGGAATAAGGGGTGAGCTGTATAGACAGGGAATAAGGGGTGAGCTGTATAGACAGGGAATAAGGGTTGAGATGTATAGACAGGGAATAAGGGGTGAGATGTATAGACAGGGAATAAGGGGTGAGATGTATAGACAGGGAATAAGGGGTGAGATGTATAGACAGGGAATAAGGGGTGAGATGTATAGACAGGGAATAAGGGGTGAGATGTATAGACAGGGAATAAGGGGTGAGATGTATAGACAGGGAATAAGGGGTGAGATGTATAGACAGGGAATAAGGGGTGGGACGAATAGACAGGGAATAAGGGGTGAGATGTATAGACAGGGAATAAGGGGTGAGATGTATAGACAGGGAATAAGGGGTGAGATGTATAGACAGGGAATAAGGGGTGAGATGTATAGACAGGGAATGTATAGACAGTGTTCCCTACTGTAGATCCCCTGTTACAGTGCTCTGAGGTCAGTATGAGTCCAGGCAGGTTGCTGGGCAGGTCCAGACGTCTGAAGGACCAAACCAGGTTCCAGTAGATGATAGGATGGTGGTCCACCACGGCTGACACCGTGATAACAGGGTCTCCCTCGTTCTCCAGCAGGGACTCCAGCTCCTTCCACAGCACCAGAGGACTCAGGTAGGGTACTGTGACTGGTTCTGGGTGGTGGAGACGCCACTCCATATCAACACTCAGGGGGTCCTGGGGAGGTTAAGGGTCAGGGGTTAAAGTTGAGAAGTTAGGCTGTGGGTGGTTCTCGACCACTACAGATACATAACAATAATCAAGTAAGAATGTATGTGTGTGTGTGTGTGTTTTGGGAGTCTCTCACGCTGGCTTCGTTGAGTCGGCTGGGCAGGCTGCCTGTAGTGGGTACATTGTGGTTGAGTCGAGTTGGTTCCTCCATGGGGTCAAAGGCACTGACACTCCGCACCATAGCTGACCCTGGGGACAGGGCCCCCTGGCACCGCTCTGTAGGGATCTCTATACACTGGGCCCTGGACGACGACAGCCTGGGGATGGATGGACAAACACACACACACACACACACACACACACACACACACACACACACACACACACACACACACACACACACACACACATACACACATACACACACACACCAGTGTTAGGGCCAGGTGTTAGGGCCTGTTTTCCATTGCAAATAGTATCAGTAGGCGGCTACTTCAAACACATTCTCTATTGAGATGTCATGTAATCCAACAGAAACCACAATGAGGAGGGAGAGAGAACACTACCACTCTACTAAAACTGGCTAACAATCTCAGGAAACTAACAGAGAGAACACTACCACTATACTAATACTGACTAATAATCTCAGGAAACTAACTGAGAGAGAGAGAACACTACCACTATATTTATACTGACTAATAATCTCAGGAAACTAACTGAGAGAACACTACCACTATACTAATACTGACTAATAATCTCAGGAAACTAACTGAGAGAACACTACCACTCTACTAATACTGACTAATAATCTCAGGAAACTAACTGAGAGAGAGAGAACACTACCACTATACTAATACTGGCTAATAATCTCAGGAAACTAACTGAGAGAGAGAGAACACTACCACTATATTTATACTGACTAATAATCTCAGGAAACTAACTGAGAGAGAGAACACTACCACTATACTAATACTGACTAATAATCTCAGGAAACTAACTGAGAGAGAGAGAACACTACCACTATACTAATACTGACTAATAATCTCAGGAAACTAACTGAGAGAGAGAGAGAACACTACCACTCTACTAATACTGACTAATAATCTCAGGAAACTAACTGAGAGAGAGAACACTACCACTATACTAATACTGACTAATAATCTCAGGAAACTAACTGAGAGAGAGAGAGAGAGAGAACACTACCACTCTACTAATACTGACTAATAATCTCAGGAAACTAACTGAGAGAGAGAACACTACCACTATACTAATACTGATTAATAATCTCAGGAAACTAACTGAGAGAGAGAGAACACTACCACTATACTAATACTGACTAATAATCTCAGGAAATTAACTGAGAGAGAGAGAGAACACTACCACTATACTAATACTGACTAATAATCTCAGGAAACTAACTGAGAGAACACTACCACTATACTAATACTGACTAATAATCTCAGGAAACTAACTGAGAGAGAGAGAACACTACCACTATACTAATACTGACTAATAATCTCAGGAAACTAACTGAGAGAAAGAACACTACCACTATACTAATACTGACTAATAATCTCAGGAAACTAACTGAGAGAGAGAACACTACCACTATACTAATACTGACTAATAATCTCAGGAAACTAACTGAGAGAAAGAACACTACCACTATACTAATACTGATTAATAATCTCAGGAAACTAACTGAGAGAGAGAGAGAGAACACTACCACTCTACTAACACTGACTAATAATCTCAGGAAACTAACTGAGAGAGAGAACACTACCACTATACTAATACTGACTAATAATCTCAGGAAACTAACAGAGAGAGAGAACACTACCACTATACTAATACTGACTAATAATCTCAGGAAACTAACTGAGAGAGAGAACACTACCACTATACTAATACTGACTAATAATCTCAGGAAACTAATTGAGAGAGAGAGAGAGAACACTACCACTATACTGATATTGACTAAAAATCTCAGGAAACTAACTGAGAGAGAGAGAACACTACCACTATACTAATACTGACTAATAATCTCAGGAAACTAACTGAGAGAGAGAGAACACTACCACTATACTAATACTGACTAATAATCTCAGGAAACTAACTGAGAGAGAGAACACTACCACTATACTAATACTGGCTAATAATCTCAGGAAACTAACTGAGAGAAAGAACACTACCACTATACTAATACTGATTAATAATCTCAGGAAACTAACTGAGAGAGAGAGAGAGAACACTACCACTCTACTAACACTGACTAATAATCTCAGGAAACTAACTGAGAGAGAGAACACTACCACTATACTAATACTGACTAATAATCTCAGGAAACTAATTGAGAGAGAGAGAGAGAACACTATCACTATACTGATATTGACTAATAATCTCAGGAAACTAACTGAGAGAGAGAACACTACCACTATACTAATACTGGCTAATAATCTCAGGAAACTAACTGAGAGAGAGAACACTACCACTATACTAATACTGACTAATAATCTCAGGAAACTAACTGAGAGAGAGAGAACACTACCACTATACTAATACTGACTAATAATCTCAGGAAACTAACTGAGAGAGAGAGAACACTACCACTATACTAATACTGACTAATAATCTCAGGAAACTAAATGAGAGAGAGAACACTACCACTATACTAATACTGGCTAATAATCTCAGGAAACTAACTGAGAGAGAGAACACTACCACTATACTAATACTGACTAATAATCTCAGGAAATTAACTGAGAGAGAGAGAACACTACCACTCTACTAATACTGGCTAATAATCTCAGGAAACTAACAGAGAGAACACTACCACTATACTAATACTGACTAATAATCTCAGGAAACTAACAGAGAGAACACTACCACTATACTAATACTGGCTGATAATCTCAGGAAACTAACTGAGAGAGAGAACACTACCACTATACTAATACTGACTAATAATCTCAGGAAACTAACAGAGAGAGAACACTACCACTATACTAATACTGACTAATAATCTCAGGAAACTAACTGAGAGAGAACACTACCACTATACTAATACTGACTAATAATCTCAGGAAACTAACAGAGAGAGAACACTACCACTATACTAATACTGACTAATAATCTCAGGAAACTAACTGAGAGAACACTACCACTATACTAATACTGGCTAATAATCTCAGGAAACTAACAGAGAGAGAGAGAACACTACCACTATATTTATACTGACTAATAATCTCAGGAAACTAACTGAGAGAGAGAACACTACCACTATACTAATACTGACTAATAATCTCAGGAAACTAACTGAGAGAGAGAGAAAACTACCACTATACTAATACTGACTAATAATCTCAGGAAACTAACTGAGAGAGAGAGAACACTACCACTCTACTAATACTGACTAATAATCTCAGGAAACTAACTGAGAGAGAGAACACTACCACTATACTAATACTGACTAATAATCTCAGGAAACTAACTGAGAGAGAGAGAGAGAACACTACCACTCTACTAATACTGACTAATAATCTCAGGAAACTAACTGAGAGAGAGAACACTACCACTATACTAATACTGACTAATAATCTCAGGAAACTAACTGAGAGAGAGAACACTACCACTATACTAATACTGACTAATAATCTCAGGAAACTAACTGAGAGAGAGAACACTACCACTATACTAATACTGACTAATAATCTCAGGAAACTAACTGAGAGAGAGAACACTACCACTATACTAATACTGACTAATAATCTCAGGAAACTAACAGAGAGAGAACACTACCACTATACTAATACTGACTAATAATCTCAGGAAACTAACTGAGAGAACACTACCACTATACTAATACTGACTAATAATCTCAGGAAACTCACTGAGAGAGAACACTACCACTATACTAATACTGACTAATAATCTCAGGAAACTAACTGAGAGAACACTACCACTATACTAATACTGACTAATAATCTCAGGAAACTAACTGAGAGAGAGAGAACACTACCACTATACTAATACTGACTAATAATCTCAGGAAACTAACTGAGAGAGAGAGAGAACACTACCACTATACTAATACTGACTAATAATCTCAGGAAACTAACTGAGAGAGAGAACACTACCACTATACTAATACTGACTAATAATCTCAGGAAACTAACTGAGAGAGAACACTACCACTATACTAATACTGACTAATAATCTCAGGAAACTAACAGAGAGAGAGAGAGAACACTACCACTATACTAATACTGACTAATAATCTCAGGAAACTAACTGAGAGAGAGAGAGAGAGAACACTACCACTATACTAATACTGACTAATAATCTCAGGAAACTAACTGAGAGAGAGAACACTACCACTATACTAATACTGACTAATAATCTCAGGAAACTAACTGAGAGAGAGAGAGAACACTACCACTATACTAATACTGACTAATAATCTCAGGAAACTAACTGAGAGAGAGAGAGAGAACACTACCACTATACTAATACTGACTAATAATCTCAGGAAACTAACTGAGAGAGAGAACACTACCACTATACTAATACTGACTAATAATCTCAGGAAACTAACAGAGAGAACACTACCACTATACTAATACTGGCTGATAATCTCAGGAAACTAACTGAGAGAGAGAGAACACTACCACTATACTACTATACTGAACTAATAATTCTCAGGAAACTAACGAGAGAGAGACACTACCCTATACTAATACTGACTAATAATCTCAGGCAAACTAACTGAGAGAGAGAAACCACTACCCACTATACTAAGTACTGAAACCTAATAATCTCAGAAACGAACTGAGAGAGAGAGAGAGAACACTAACCACTGATACTAATACTGACGAATAATCTCAGGAAACTAACATGAGAGAACACTACCACTATACTAATACTGGACTAATATCTCAGGAACCTAACTGAGAGAGAGAGAACACTACCCACTATACTTACACTGACTATACTGACTAATAATCTCAGAAACTACTGAGAGAGAGAACACTACCACTATACTAATACTGACTAATAATCTCAGGGAACAACTGAGAGAGAGAACAACTACCACTATACTAATACTGACTAATAATCTCAGGAAACTAACTGAAGAGAAGAGAACACTACCACTCTACTAATACTGACTAATAATCTCAGGAAACTAACTGGGGAGAGAGAGAGAGAGACACTACCACTATACTAATACTGACTAATAATCTCAGGAAACTACTGAGAGAGAGAGAGGAACCAACCACTACTACTAATACTGACTATAATCTCAGGAGAACTAACTGAGAGAGAGAACACTACCACTATACTAATACTGACTAATAATCTCAGGAAACTAACTGAGAGAGAGAGAGAGAGAACACTACCACTCTACTAATACTGACTAATAATCTCAGGAAACTAACTGAGAGAGAGAACACTACCACTATACTAATACTGACTAATAATCTCAGGAAACTAACTGAGAGAGAACACTACCACTATACTAATACTGACTAATAATCTCAGGAAACTAACTGAGAGAGAGAACACTACCACTATACTAATACTGACTAATAATCTCAGGAAACTAACTGAGAGAGAGAACACTACCACTATACTAATACTGACTAATAATCTCAGGAAACTAACAGAGAGAGAGAACACTACCACTATACTAATACTGACTAATAATCTCAGGAAACTAACTGAGAGAGAGAACACTACCACTATACTAATACTGACTAATAATCTAATCTCAGGAAACTAACTGAGAGAGAGAGAACACTACCACTATACTAATACTGACTAATAATCTCAGGAAACTAACAGAGAGAGAACACTACCACTATACTAATACTGACTAATAATCTCAGGAAACTAACTGAGAGAGAGAGAACACTACCACTATACTAATACTGACTAATAATCTCAGGAAACTAACTGAGAGAGAGAGAGAACAATACCACTATACTAATACTGACTAATAATCTCAGGAAACTAACTGAGAGAGAGAACACTACCACTATACTAATACTGACTAATAATCTCAGGAAACTAACTGAGAGAGAACACTACCACTATACTAATACTGACTAATAATCTCAGGAAACTAACAGAGAGAGAGAACACTACCACTATACTAATACTGACTAATAATCTCAGGAAACTAACAGAGAGAGAGAACACTACCACTATACTAATACTGATTAATAATCTCAGGAAACTAACAGAGAGAGAGAACACTACCACTATACTAATACTGACTAATAATCTCAGGAATCTAACTGAGAGAGAGAACACTACCACTATACTAATACTGACTAATAATCTCAGGAATCTAACTGAGAGAGAGAACACTACCACTATACTAATACTGATTAATAATCTAATCTCAGGAAACTAACTGAGAGAGAGAGAACACTACCACTATACTGATATTGACTAATAATCTCAGGAAACTAACTGAGAGAGAGAACACTACCACTATACTAATACTGACTAATAATCTCAGGAAACTAACTGAGAGAGAGAGAGAGAACACTACCACTCTACTAATACTGACTAATAATCTCAGGAAACTAACAGAGAGAACACTACCACTATACTAATACTGACTAATAATCTCAGGAAACTAACTGAGAGAGAGAGAACACTACCACTCTACTAATACTGACTAATAATCTCAGGAAACTAACTGAGAGAGAGAACACTACCACTATACTAATACTGACTAATAATCTCAGGAAACTAACTGAGAGAGAGAGAGAACACTACCACTCTACTAATACTGACTAATAATCTCAGGAAACTAACTGAGAGAACACTACCACTATACTAATACTGACTAATAATCTCAGGAAACTAACAGAGAGAGAACACTACCACTATACTAATACTGACTAATAATCTCAGGAAACTAACTGAGAGAGAGAGAACACTACCACTATACTAATACTGACTAATAATCTCAGGAAACTAACTGAGAAAGAGAACACTACCACTATACTAATACTGACTAATAATCTCAGGAAACTAACTGAGAGAGAGAACACTACCACTATACTAATACTGACTAATAATCTAATCTCAGGAAACTAACTGAGAGAGAGAACACTACCACTATACTGATATTGACTAATAATCTCAGGAAACTAACTGAGAGAGAGAACACTACCACTATACTAATACTGACTAATAATCTCAGGAAACTAACTGAGAGAGAGAGAGAACACTACCACTCTACTAATACTGACTAATAATCTCAGGAAACTAACAGAGAGAACACTACCACTATACTAATACTGACTAATAATCTCAGGAAACTAACAGAGAGAGAGAACACTACCACTATACTAATACTGACTAATAATCTCAGGAAACTAACAGAGAGAGAGAGAACACTACCACTCTACTAATACTGATTAATAATCTCAGGAAACTAACTGAGAGAGAGAACACTACCACTATACTAATACTGACTAATAATCTCAGGAAACTAACAGAGAGAGAGAACACTACCACTCTACTAATACTGACTAATAATCTCAGGAAACTAACAGAGAGAACACTACCACTATACTAATACTGACTAATAATCTCAGGAAACTAACTGAGAGAGAGAACACTACCACTATACTAATACTGACTAATAATCTCAGGAAACTAACTGAGAGAGAGAACACTACCACTATACTAATACTGACTAATAATCTCAGGAAACTAACTGAGAGAGAGAGAGAACACTACCACTCTACTAATACTGACTAATAATCTCAGGAAACTAACTGAGAGAACACTACCACTATACTAATACTGACTAATAATCTCAGGAAACTAACAGAGAGAGAACACTACCACTATACTAATACTGACTAATAATCTCAGGAAACTAACTGAGAGAGAGAGAACACTACCACTATACTAATACTGACTAATAATCTCAGGAAACTAACTGAGAGAGAGAACACTACCACTATACTAATACTGACTAATAATCTCAGGAAACTAACTGAGAGAGAGAACACTACCACTATACTAATACTGACTAATAATCTAATCTCAGGAAACTAACTGAGAGAGAGAACACTACCACTATACTGATATTGACTAATAATCTCAGGAAACTAACTGAGAGAGAGAGAGAACACTACCACTCTACTAACACTGACTAATAATCTCAGGAAACTAACTGAGAGAGAGAACACTACCACTATACTAATACTGACTAATAATCTCAGGAAACTAACAGAGAGAGAGAACACTACCACTATACTAATACTGACTAATAATCTCAGGAAACTAACTGAGAGAGAGAACACTACCACTATACTAATACTGACTAATAATCTCAGGAAACTAATTGAGAGAGAGAGAGAGAACACTACCACTATACTGATATTGACTAATAATCTCAGGAAACTAACTGAGAGAGAGAACACTACCACTATACTAATACTGACTAATAATCTCAGGAAACTAACAGAGAGAGAGAACACTACCACTCTACTAATACTGACTAATAATCTCAGGAAACTAACTGAGAGAGAGAACACTACCACTATACTAATACTGACTAATAATCTCAGGAAACTAACAGAGAGAGAGAACACTACCACTATACTAATACTGACTAATAATCTCAGGAAACTAACAGAGAGAACACTACCACTATACTAATACTGATTAATAATCTCAGGAAACTAACAGAGAGAGAGAACACTACCACTATACTAATACTGACTAATAATCTCAGGAATCTAACTGAGAGAGAGAACACTACCACTATACTAATACTGACTAATAATCTTAGGAAACTAACAGAGAGAACACTACCACTATACTAATACTGACTAATAATCTCAGGAAACTAACAGAGAGAGAGAACACTACCACTATACTAATACTGACTAATAATCTCAGGAAACTAACTGAGAGAGAGAACACTACCACTATACTAATACTGACTAATAATCTCAGGAAACTAACTGAGAGAGAGAACACTACCACTATACTAATAC
Source organism: Salmo trutta (assembly GCF_901001165.1). Taxonomy (NCBI): domain Eukaryota; kingdom Metazoa; phylum Chordata; class Actinopteri; order Salmoniformes; family Salmonidae; genus Salmo; species Salmo trutta. The sequence continues at coordinate 44,562,864 of NC_042968.1, forward strand.
TGACTAATAATCTCAGGAAACTAACTGAGAGAGAGAGAACACTACCACTATACTAATACTGACTAATAATCTCAGGAAACTAACTGAGAGAGAGAGAGAACACTACCACTATACTAATACTGACTAATAATCTCAGGAAACTAACTGAGAGAGAGAGAGAACAATACCACTATACTAATACTGACTAATAATCTCAGGAAACTAACTGAGAGAGAGAACACTACCACTATACTAATACTGACTAATAATCTCAGGAAACTAACTGAGAGAGAACACTACCACTATACTAATACTGACTAATAATCTCAGGAAACTAACAGAGAGAGAGAACACTACCACTATACTAATACTGACTAATAATCTCAGGAAACTAACAGAGAGAACACTACCACTATACTAATACTGATTAATAATCTCAGGAAACTAACAGAGAGAGAGAACACTACCACTATACTAATACTGACTAATAATCTCAGGAATCTAACTGAGAGAGAGAACACTACCACTATACTAATACTGACTAATAATCTCAGGAATCTAACTGAGAGAGAGAACACTACCACTATACTAATACTGATTAATAATCTAATCTCAGGAAACTAACTGAGAGAGAGAGAACACTACCACTATACTGATATTGACTAATAATCTCAGGAAACTAACTGAGAGAGAGAACACTACCACTATACTAATACTGACTAATAATCTCAGGAAACTAACTGAGAGAGAGAACACTACCACTATACTAATACTGACTAATAATCTCAGGAAACTAACTGAGAGAGAGAGAGAACACTACCACTCTACTAATACTGACTAATAATCTCAGGAAACTAACTGAGAGAGAGAGAACACTACCACTATACTAATACTGACTAATAATCTCAGGAAACTAACAGAGAGAACACTACCACTATACTAATACTGACTAATAATCTCAGGAAACTAACTGAGAGAGAGAGAACACTACCACTCTACTAATACTGACTAATAATCTCAGGAAACTAACTGAGAGAGAGAACACTACCACTATACTAATACTGACTAATAATCTCAGGAAACTAACAGAGAGAACACTACCACTATACTAATACTGACTAATAATCTCAGGAAACTAACAGAGAGAGAGAACACTACCACTATACTAATACTGACTAATAATCTCAGGAAACTAACTGAGAGAGAGAGAACACTACCACTCTACTAATACTGATTAATAATCTCAGGAAACTAACTGAGAGAGAGAACACTACCACTATACTAATACTGACTAATAATCCCAGGAAACTAACAGAGAGAGAGAACACTACCACTCTACTAATACTGACTAATAATCTCAGGAAACTAACAGAGAGAACACTACCACTATACTAATACTGACTAATAATCTCAGGAAACTAACTGAGAGAGAGAACACTACCACTATACTAATACTGACTAATAATCTCAGGAAACTAACTGAGAGAGAGAACACTACCACTATACTAATACTGACTAATAATCTCAGGAAACTAACTGAGAGAGAGAGAGAACACTACCACTCTACTAATACTGACTAATAATCTCAGGAAACTAACAGAGAGAACACTACCACTCTACTAATACTGACTAATAATCTCAGGAAACTAACAGAGAGAACACTACCACTCTACTTATACTGACTAATAATCTCAGGAAACTAACAGAGAGAACACTACCACTATACTAATACTGACTAATAATCTCAGGAAACTAACTGAGAGAGAGAACACTACCACTATACTAGTACTGACTAATAATCTCAGGAAACTAACTGAGAGAGAGAACACTACCACTATACTAATACTGATTAATAATCTCATCTCAGGAAACTAACTGAGAGAGAGAGAACACTACCACTATACTAATACTGACTAATAATCTCAGGAAACTAACTGAGAGAGAGAACACTACCACTATACTAATACTGACTAATAATCTCAGGAAACTAACAGAGAGAACACTACCACTATACTAATACTGACTAATAATCTCAGGAAACTAACAGAGAGAGAGAGAACACTACCACTATACTAATACTGACTAATAATCTCAGGAAACTAACTGAGAGAGAGAACACTACCACTATACTAATACTGACTAATAATCTCAGGAAACTAACAGAGAGAACACTACCACTATACGAATACTGACTAATAATCTCAGGAAACTAACAGAGAGAGAGAGAACACTACCACTATACTAATACTGACTAATAATCTCAGGAAACTAACTGAGAGAGAGAACACTACCACTATACTAATACTGACTAATAATCTCAGGAAACTAACAGAGAGAACACTACCACTATACTAATACTGACTAATAATCTCAGGAAACTAACAGAGAGAACACTACCACTATACTAATACTGACTAATAATCTCAGGAAACTAACTGAGAGAGAGAATACTACCACTATAGTAATACTGACTAATAATCTCAGGAAACTAACTGAGAGAGAGCACTAGGCTAGGGTGTTAGGCTAGGGATGGTAGACTAGGGGTGGTAGGCTAGGGATGGTAGACTAGGGGTGGTAGGCTAGGGATGGTAGACTAGGGGTGGTAGACTAGGGGTGGTAGGCTAGGGGTGGTAGGCTAGGGGTGGTAGGCTAGGGGTGGTAGGTTAGGGTGGTAGGCTAGGGGTGGTAGGCTAGGGGTGGTAGACTAGGGGGGGTAGGCTAGGGGTGGTAGGCTAGGGGGGGTAGACTAGGGGTGGTCGGCTAGGGGGGGTAGGCTAGGGGGGGTAGGCTAGGGGGGGTAGGCTAGGGGGGGTAGGCTAGGGGGGGTAGGCTAGGGGTGGTAGGCTAGGGGTGGTAGACTAGGGGTGGTAGGCTAGGGGTGGTAGACTAGGGTGGTAGCCTAGGGTGGTAGGCTAGGGTGGTAGGCTAGGGGTGGTAGGCTAGGGGTGGTAGGCTAGGGGTGGTAGGCTAGGGGTGGTAGGCTAGGGTTTATCTGAGAGGATGGTGGTGGGACAGGGGTTGGTGCGTAGTGTGTAGTGTGCATTGTGTAGTGTATAGTGCAGTGTACCTGTTGTTACCAGAGCAGCCCTCTACAGTGATCCTGGGTGAGAGAGGAGACAGGACAGTAGTGGGACAAGGTGTGGACAGAGTGGACGTCCCGGTGTCCAGACCGGTGGACACAGAGTAGGACGATGACACAGCCTCATCCGCTGACGGACTGCTCTTCAGGAAGAACCTGAAGGTGAGAGGATGAGAGGAGGAGTGGAGGTGTGGTATCAGGGGAACAGGGAGGCTGTTAAATGTCTGGGTGTGTATATAGTGTACCTCCCAGGTCCTCTCAGGTCTCTGATCTCTACATTAAGGAAAGGGAGGAAGGGGTTCCCACAGAAGGGACAGGTGGTGTTGAGGTTGGAGTCGTCAGCCGTCCATCCTGCCATGATCTCCTCATCGTACACCAGACCGTCACACGTCTTACAGCGAGAACAGCTGGAGATCAACAGCTGGAAACACACACAGCAGAGCCAAGATGGACATCAGGTCAATCAGGGGTCGGCACAAAATGGCAAAGACCCCCCCTGGCCTGGTTGTATGAATGAGAAGTATCCTTGGTCCTTTGTCTGTAAGTGTGGTGCCCTCACCTCCATGGCGTAGTTCTGGAAGACACTGGTATTGCTGGTGTAGCGAGATGAGCCCAGATCAGAGCAGTCTGGGGGAGGAAAGCCTGGTGGAGAGACAGGACACACCCGGAGAAGGAGCACACCATTATCCATGAACATCTGCTATCATTGGTGTCAGCAGTAAACAGTCTCTGATGGCTAGCCGTTAGCTATGCGCTAACTCAGGACAGGGCATTTCCATGTCAGGCCTGCTGGTGCACTACTTGCACACAGGATGCTAATGAGACATGAGAAGGGCAGAGGGTCTGAGTAGCTTGATTGAAGAGCTCCAATCAGACTTCACCTCAATCACCTGAACTGTACAAGGCATCGCCTGCTGGCCTAGTCTGGTAAGAGTCCTGTCTCCCTCCCCTAGCTCTTGTCTGATCCTAGCTCCTCCCTCTCTCTCTCTCTCCTCCTCAGTGATAAGACAGTACCTGGTTGTCTGATCCTAGCTCCTCCCTCTCTCTTTCTCTCCTCCTCAGTGATAGGGCAGAAATATGCTACCTGTCTGTCCGTGTGTGGGACTGTCCAGTCTGCTCCTCAGGGGACTGCGTCTAGATGGGCTTCTCCTTGGGCTCCTACGGGGCCCGGGGCCATTTCTCTGAGGGGAGATGATGGAGCCGTCTGGGTCCCCCAGGCCCTCCTCATCCAACAAGGAGGAGCAGTCAGGGTCCATGCCCAGAGAGGACACACTCAGACGGTCACAGTTACCATCCTGGAGGGGGTGGACAGGGGACACAATGGAGGTTCAGGAACAAAATAAATGCTGCTGCAATGTGTTTGAGAATCTGAGAGGCACCTAGCTGCATTAGGTAGTGGGGTGTGGACCAGACACTCTGATTCATGTCACATAATATTACAAAATATCTTCTGCCATTCAGAAATGTGTTATTTTGACTGACGCACCAGTAGAACACCCTCCATTGACAAACCGATGAGCGTACCTTGGTAGGCATGGTGTAGGAGGTGGCCAGCCGAGAGTACCACCGACTAGCCTTCTCTGCCACACCTTTCCCTGCCGAGAACATGCTGCTCTTAAACACATCCAGGGTGGGGGTGAGGAGCTGGTCCAGGGCGAAGGAGGAGGAGGACAGAGAGGGGGACAGCAAACCCAGGTCCCTGTCTCTCTCCCTCTCCCAGTAGGGGCTGGGCTGTGGGCTGGGGGTGGAGCGGGGACAGGGGGGTGAGGACCAGAGCCTCTGTCTGGCAGGCTGGGAGGGCGAGGGGGAGTGGTGGGTCCTGGAGCGAGGTAATCCTCCTGTCCTGAGAGGGGAGGTATGGGGGAGACTGGCCCGTCGAGGGGTGGTGATGAGTGGGGGAGGAGGGTGGAAGAACAGGGGACTGGAGGAGTCCTGGAGGTCCATACTGGGGGTCCGGCTGTTCAGAGGAGAACCCATATGGTTCATGTACATCTCTATCTCCCTAGCCAGGTGGTCCTGGCGCCGGCATGTAGGGGTCGCGACCCCATCCATCTCTACTTCCAGGTCGTCCTCTCTGTCCCCCTGGGACTTGGACTCGGCCGCCAGGAGGGACAGCGGGTCGAAGCCTGTCTCGATCCCCGTTCGTTTAACGGTGCCCCGCGAGGCTGAGGCCACACCCACACCTCCATAGCTGGCGCTACGTTGCACCGTCCTCTTCCGTGATTGGCTGGTTTTATCAACGCTCTCTGTGGTTGGTCCGTCCAGATCTAGGTCCTCCAGATCAAAGATGGCGTCTGTGTTATTCTTGTCCTCGTCACTCCAGTCCCTCTCCTCTCCGTCTTCAGGGCTGTCTCTACGTCTGCAGCGCCTGATGGAGAAATGAACAGATCAGATTTTAAAATAGATTAAAAAACATTTTGATATTCATAATTTACTGATCTCAAAAGGGATATTTACTTTCAGGAGTATAAACATAAAGAAAGCAACAGAGAGGAGAACATCAGGTCTATGACCTCCCTCTACCTTTATTAATACAGGTTACTCCCACTGAGATCAAATCTCTTTCACAAGATGTCAGCAGGTCTATGACCTCCCTCTACCTTTATTAATACAGGTTACTCCCACTGAGATCAAATCTCTTTCACAAGATGTCAGCAGGTCTATGACCTCCCTCTACCTTTATTAATACAGGTTACTCCCACTGAGATCAAATCTCTTTCACAAGATGTCAGCAGGTCTATGACCTCCCTCTACCTTTATTAATACAGGTTACTCCCACTGAGATAAAATCTCTTTCACAAGATGTCAGCAGGTCTATGACCTCCCTCTACCTTTATTAATACAGGTTACTCCCACTGAGATCAAATCTCTTTCACAAGATGTCAGCAGGTCTATGACCTCCCTCTACCTTTATTAATACAGGTTACTCCCACTGAGATCAAATCTCTTTCACAAGATGTCAGCAGGTCTATGACCTCCCTCTACCTTTATTAATACAGGTTACTCCCACTGAGATCAAATCTCTTTCACAAGATGTCAGCAGGTCTATGACCTCCCTCTACCTTTATTAATACAGGTTACTCCCACTGAGATCAAATCTCTTTCACAAGATGTCAGCAGGTCAGTAATGTTCCACATCAATGATATTTACCTGGTTTTACCCCCCGCCGCTCCAACCCCCTCTGGCCCTCCCAGGACTAACCACCGCGGCCTGTTGGTCTGGCTGAAGCTGGTCCCCTGGAGGATATTGGTGTCGGCCCCCAGGTTCTCTGCTATCCTGGCTGGGTCAGTCTCTCCCTGGTGCAGTCCCAGACCCAACACTGGAGTGCCACTGCTACCACTGACAACCCTGTTGTCTCCACTCAGTCTGCACCCTTGAACACCCTGCCAGTCATGGCCTGGAGAGGAGAGGAGGGGAGAGCAGGTGAAGAGGGGAGAGGTTAGGAAAGGAGAGGAGGGGAGAGGAGGAGAGAGGAGGGAAGAGGAGAGGAGGTGAGAGGAGAGGAGGTGAGAGGAGAGGAGGTGAGAATAGAATGTATTATCTCTCTATTTGTCATGGTCCTTTGAGCAGGAAAGAAACAATTCTCCTGAAACATGACATTTTCTACACAATACACAGTAAACTGAGTAAAGCATATCTACTATACAGTACAGATTGAGACATCACAAGACATAATGTCAAGACAGACACAACTAGACAATCAATACAAGTCTAAATCACTAGGTGAGTTGTGATGGATAGTTTCAGCTGGCTCACAGCCATCACCTACCATCCAGTACAGATATAGAGACATATAAACAAGGCACAATGTCAAGACACACACAACTAGACAGGAAATAGTTCTGGGTGATAGATACAGCTGATTCACATCCTCCAGCCCTGCACTACAGAGACATCCAATACATCATGGAAGACAGACAGACAGTAAACAGACAATAGATAGATAAGTTATGGATTATAGTTATGGCTCACCTCCTCCTCCTCCTCCTCCACTACTCCCACTGCCACCTCCCTCCTCAAGGGTACTGAGATGTCTCCTCCTCAGACTGTTGGTCTCAACCACACCTATCTCATTCAGAGAGGAGCTCAACAGGAGACCTGCTACATGGTCTGGAGAGAGGAGGGGGAGAAGAGAGAGGGAGGGGAGAGGGAGGGGGAGAGAAGAGAGAGGGAGGGGGAGAGGAGGGGGGGAGAGGGAGGGAGGGAGGGGGAGAGAAGAGAGAGGAGAAGAGACAGGGAGGGGGAGAGGGAGGGAGGGGGAGAGAAGAGAGAGGAGAAGAGACAGGGAGGGGGAGAGAAGAGAGAGGAGGGGGAGGTAAGGGGAGAGAAGAGAGAGGAGAGGGGAGGGAGGGAGGGAGAGAGGGAAGAAAAGAGAGAGGAGAGGGAAGGAGAGGGGGAGGGAGAGTTACGAGAGAGGGAAGTAGGGATGGAAGGGAGGGAGGGGAAGAGGGAGGAATGGACAAACAGAATGACAGAGAGGGAGAGAAAGAGAGGGGGAGAGGGAGACAGACAGACAGAGAGAATCAGTGAGTACGTTTACAGTCACTAATAGTTTGGTATTACATGGATCATGGCAGTAGGCAGTTTGTGCAAAATTCATGTAAACACTTTCCTCTGTTTATCTTAAATCGGCGGAAGGTAAAAATCAAAGTAAGCAAGAGCAATCTTTCAAATTATTAGGACATGTAAACACCTTAATCGGCGTTCCAGTGGTGTATTTGATCTGCACCTGTGCTGGGCACCAGCCGAGAGCCTCCCTCTTTAGTGAAGTGAGTTCAGAACAACTGAATATATGGGTTTTAGAAATAGTTCTCACATACAAACTTTATAACATGTTTGCTGTGGTAGAATGTTAATTTAGACTGGCGATGTTCTGCATTTATCAGGTAGCCTCAGGTAGTTCTGCATTTATCAGGTAGCCTTTTCAGATGTCTCCATGGAAACAGAGTTATTATTATTAGGGAAATCCTTCTTCTTACAAAGCATGTAAACGTTTTAATCAAACTATTATATAATCTGACTATCCACAATAATCACATTATAGTGTGCATGTAACCGTACTCAGTGTTACACCAATAGTAAAATGTACATGTGCTGGTTGACCCCGTGGGCTCACAGGCTGCATCGTCATAGGGACAGTTAGTTCCAGGTATTTACCTGTGGTGGTTGACCCCGTGGGCTCACAGGCTGCATCGTCATAGGGACAGTTAGTTCCAGGTATTTACCTGTGCTGGTTGACCCCTTGGGCTCACAGGCTGCATCGTCATAGGGACAGTTAGTTCCAGGTATTTACCTGTGCTGGTTGACCCCTTGGGCTCACAGGCTGCATCGTCATAGGGACAGTTAGTTCCAGGTATTTACCTGTGCTGGTTGACCCCGTGGGCTCACAGGCTGCATCGTCATAGGGACAGTAAGTTCCAGGTATTTACCTGTGCTGGTTGACCCCGCGGGCTCACAGGCTGCATCGTCATAGGGACAGTAAGTTCCAGGTATTTACCTGTGCTGGTTGACCCCGTGGGCTCACAGGCTGCATCGTCATAGGGACAGTTAGTTCCAGGTATTTACCTGTGCTGGTTGACCCCGTGGGCTCACAGGCTGCATCGTCATAGGGACAGTTAGTTCCAGGTATTTACCTGTGCTGGTTGACCCCTTGGGCTCACAGGCTGCATTGTCATAGGGATAGTTGCCGCGGACGATGCCGGAATTATGCCGTTTGAATGGACCGTTGACCTCTGGGAAGTCCTGTTGGGGGAGACCGTCTCCACTGCCCTTAGCACTCTCTGTCTCCGACACTGGACACACACACACACACACACACACACACACACACACACACACACACAAAATTAGTACAACCACACAATCAAATACGCCTGAGAAAAGAACATCAAAGAATGTACATGCATCAAGCCTTTAATGTTGAGATAACAGATCACATTTACTATATAGACCTGAATACAGTGTTGTGGGACAGACAGACAGACAGACAGTCTAAACCTCCACCAGAGAGACTCTGAATATATGATGTTGACAGCATTGTGGGACAGACAGACAGAGTCTAAACCTCCACCAGGGAGACTGAATATATGATGTTGACAGCATTGTGGGACAGACAGACAGACAGTCTAAACCTCCACCAGGGAGACTGAATATATGACGTTGACAGCATTGAGGGACAGACAGACAGTGTAAACCTCCACCAGGGGGCAGCAGAGTGCAGCCTGCTCTTCCTATAACATCCTCTCAGCAGGAAACATCTGACAGAATGTCTACAACTCCATAGCAACACTCACAGGAGCTGTAGTCACTCTCCTTCTTGTTGTCCTTGTCCTGGGTGCTGTCCCTGTCCAGCGGGCTGGGTCCTCCTCTACGCACCTCTTCTTTAGAGAGGGAGTTATACCCCAGGTCTGACTGCTCCCCTGGAGGAAGGAGGGAAGGAGAGATAGTTTGTGCACTTCTCACCAGAACTTGCTACTCCAAGAGACACCTCATTCCTCATTTAAAAAAACTCTAATTTGAGAAACGTGTTTAATTGAAGTTTTATGGTCGTCAATCTTGATTTCTCTCCCTCTCTCATTCTCTCCCTCACATTTCTTAAAGCTCACATTCACTCTCGTCTCTCAATTTCTAACTGCAAAAAGAAAGAAAGAAAGAAAGATAGAGAGCGAGAGAGAGAACATTAGTCTCTTCTGGCCACCAACTGTCTGATCTGCTCTGAGTCTTTCATCTTTCCCATGATCCTCCCTGCCTGCCTCGCCATCGTCTGTGAATAAAACATGAATCTTTCCCCCAACTGGGCTCGTATAAATCTATACTGAACAAGATGCAAGATGCAACAAGATTTTACTGAGTTACAGTTCATATAAGAAAATCAGTCAATTGAAATATATAAATGAGGCCCTAATCTATGGATTTCACATGACTGGGAATACAGATGTGCATCTGCTGATCACAGGTCAAAACATTTTTGCCTCACAATGGGCCTTAGGATCTCGTTACGATATTTCTGTGCATACAAATTGCCATCGATAAAATGCAATTGTTTGTTGTCCGTAGCATATGACTGCCCATACCATAACCCCACGCCACCATGGGGCACTCTGTTCATAACGTTGACATCAGCAAACCGCCCGTCCACACAACGCCATACACGTGGTCTGCGGTTGAAAGGCAGGTTGGACGTACTGCCAAATTGTCTAAAATGACATTGGAGGTGGCTTATGGTAGAGAAATGAACGTTCAATTATCTGGCAACAGTTCTGGTGGAAATTCCTGTAGCCAGCATGCCAATTGCACTGTCCCTCAAAACTTGAGACATCTGTGGCACTGTGTTGTGTGACAAAACTGCACATTTTAGAGTGGCCTTTTATTGTCCCCAGCACAAGGTGCACCTGTGCAATGGTCATGCTGTTTAGTCAGCTTCTTGATATCCCACACCTGTCAGATGGATGGATTATCTTGGCAAAGGAGAAATGCTCACTAACAGGGATGAAAAAAAATGTGCGCGCAAAATGTCAGAGAAATAATATTTTGGTGCAGATGAAACATTTCTGGGATCTTTTATTTCAGCTCATGAAATTGTGTACAGCATACATCTCTATGTATCTCTCTCTCTATCTCTCTCTCTGTCTCTCTCTCTCTCTGATAAGATGACAACCTAACTCCCTTAATGAGCAACAAGACACTACACTCAACCCTCAGACTGCCCTACTGAACTACAACACAGTACTTCTGCTTTCAAAGACTTCTGGAGTGTAGTCATCTGTATTATCTAAACCAGGGGTGTCAAACCTACGGACTGGCCAGAGAACCCATTCAATCCGGCCCACAGGGGGTTTGAGTAAGACAATTACATAATCGTCTGTGAAAAACGATCTCAGTTGACATTGGAATGACTAAAACCAATAGAAAACTGTAAAAATGACAATGGACCTACATTTATAGTCTCTTCACTCTGTCCAGCTTGATAACAGTCATTTAGTCTCTTCACTCTGATCAGCTTGATAACAGTCATTTATAGTCTCTTCACTCTGACCAGCTAGATAACAGTCATTTATAGTCTCTTCACTCTGTCCAGCTAGATAAGTCATTTATATTCTCTTCACTCTGTCCAGCTTGATAACAGTCATTTCTAGTCTCTTCAGTCTGACCAGCTTGATAACAGTCATTTCTAGTCTCTTCACTCAGACCAGCTAGATAACAGTCATTTCTAGTCTCTTCACTCTGTCCAGCTAGATAACAGTCATTTATAGTCTCTTCTCTCAGTCCAGCTTGATAACAGTCATTTAGTCTCTTCTCTCTGTCCAGCTAGATAAGTCATTTATAGTCTCTTCACTCTGTCCAACTTGATAACAGTCATTTATAGTATTTTCACTCTGTCCAGCTTGATAACAGTAATTTAGTCTCTTCTCTCTGACCAGCTAGATAAGTCATTTATAGTCTCTTCTCTCAGTCCAGCTTGATAACAGTCATCAAAATGAATGCTAGACAGTCAGGGAGAATCCAACATTCCAAAAGCGATGGATATGGAACTATTTCTATGTAAATGTGGACGGCGAGGACATTTTTTACCAATTTTAATTGCAGCCCTCCGGACATCGGTGAAGACCAAAATGAGTTTGACACCCCTGATCTAAACCATTCATTATATTCCAAATGAAAGTCCTTCATCCTTGAAGTTGTTCTATAATTGCTACATTGCTACATTGTTAACTGTGGCTTTCAAAGTGAAGGAGAGGAAAACCTCAAAAAGAAACAGATGTGTTAAAGGGAGGAGAGCAGCAGACGAAGAGGCATGGCCACAGAGAGGACACAGTGGAGGAAGTGAAGAGTGGACAGAGAGAGAAAAGGAAGGAGAGAGAGAACTACACATAGACAGAACTACACATAGCGACATAACTAGAGACAAAACTACACATAGAGACGGAACTAGACATAGAGACAGAACTAGAGACAGAACTAGACATAGAGACAGAACTAGACAGAGACAGAACTAGACATAGACATAGAGACAGAACTAGACATAGAGACAGAACTAGACATAGACATAGAGACAGAACTAGACATAGAGACAGAACTAGACATAGAGACAGAACTAGAGACAGAACTAGACATAGAGACAGAACTAGACATAGAGACAGAACTAGACATAGAGACAGAACTAGACATAGAGACAGAACTAGAGACAGAACTAGAGACAGAACTAGACATAGACAGAGACAGACCTAGACATAGACATAGAGACAGAACTAGACATAGAGACAGAACTAGACATAGAGACAGAACTAGACATAGAGACAGAACAAGAGACAGAACTAGACATAGAGACAGAACAAGAGACAGAACTAGACATAGAGACAGAACTAGACATAGAGACAGAACTAGACATAGAGACAGAACTAGACATAGACATAGAGACAGAACTAGACATAGAGACAGAACTAGACATAGACATAGAGACAGAACTAGACATAGACATAGAGACAGAACTAGACATAGAGACAGAACTAGACATAGAGACAGAACTAGAGACAGAACTAGACATAGAGACAGAACTAGACATAGAGACAGAACTAGACATAGAGACAGAAGTAGACATAGAGACAGAACTAGACATAGAGACAGAACTAGACATAGAGACAGAACTAGACATAGACATAGAGACAGAACTAGACATAGAGACAGAACTAGACATAGACATAGAGACAGAACTAGACATAGAGACAGAACCTAGACATAGAGACAGAACTAGAGACAGAACTAGACATAGAGACAGAACTAGACATAGAGACAGAACTAGACATAGAGACAGACAAGAGACAGAACTAAAGACAGAACTAGAGACAGAACTAGACATAGAGACAGAACTAGAGACAGAACTAGACATAGAGACATAACTAGAGACAGAACTAGACATAGAGACAGAACTAGAGACAGAACTAGACATAGAGACAGAACTAGAGACAGAACTAGACATAGAGACAGAACTAGAGACAGAACTAGACATAGAGACAGAACTAGACCTAGACATAGAGACATAACTACACATAGAGACAGAACTAGAGACAGAACTAGACATAGACAGAACTAGACATAGAGACAGAACTAGAGACAGAACTAGACATAGAACTAGACATACAGACAGAACTAGACAGAGACAGAACTAGACATAGAGACAGAACTAGACATAGAGACAGAACTAGAGACAGAACTAGACATAGAGACAGAACTAAACATAGAGACAGAAATAGACACAGAACTAGACAGAGACAGAACTAGACATAGAGACAGAACTAGACATAGAGACAGAACTAGACATAGAGACAGAACTAGACAGAGACAGAACTAGACAGAGACAGAACTAGACATAGACATAGAGACAGAACTAGACATAGACAGAACTAGACGTAGACAGAGACAGAACTAGACATAGACAGAGACAGAACTAGACATAGACAGAGACAGAACTAGACATAGACAGAGACAGAACTAGACATAGAGACAGAACTAGACATAGAGACAGAACTAGACATAGAGACAGAACTAGATATAGAGACAGAACTAGACAGAGACAGAACTAGACATAGAGACAGAACTAGACATAGACAGAACTAGACAGAACTAGACATAGAGACAGAACTAGACAGAGACAGAACTAGACAGAGACAGAACTAGACGTAGACAGAGACAGAACTAGACATAGACAGAGACAGAACTAGACATAGACAGAGACAGAACTAGACATAGACAGAGACAGAACTAGACATAGAGACAGAACTAGACATAGAGACAGAACTAGACATAGAGACAGAACTAGACATAGAGACAGAACTAGACATAGACAGAACTAGACATAGACAGAACTAGACATAGAGACAGAACTAGACATAGAGACAGAACTAGACAGAGACAGAACTAGACAGAGACAGAACTAGACATAGAGACAGAACAAGAGACAGAACTAGACATAGAGACAGAACTAGACAGAGACAGAACTAGACGTAGACAGAGACAGAACTAGACATAGACAGAGACAGAACTAGACATAGACAGAGACAGAACTAGACATAGACAGAGACAGAACTAGACATAGACAGAGACAGAACTAGACATAGAGACAGAACTAGACATAGAGACAGAACTAGAGACAGAACTAGACATAGAGACAGAACTAGACATAGAGACAGAACTAGACATAGAGACAGAACTAGAGACAGAACTAGAGACAGAACTAGACATAGAGACAGAACTAGACAGAGACAGAACTAGACAGAGACAGAACTAGACAGAGACAGAACTAGAGACAGAACAAGAGACAGAACTAGACATAGAGACAGAACTAGAGACAGAACTAGACATAGAGACAGAACTAGAGACAGAACTAGACATAGAGACAGAACTAGAGACAGAACTAGACATAGAGACAGAACTAGAGACAGAACTAGACATAGAGACAGAACTAGAGACAGAACTAGACATAGAGACAGAACTAGAGACAGAACTAGACATAGAGACAGAACTAGAGACAGAACTAGACATAGAGACAGAACTAGACCTAGACATAGAGACATAACTACACATAGAGACAGAACTAGAGACAGAACTAGACATAGACAGAACTAGACATAGAGACAGAACTAGAGACATAACTAGACATAGAGACAGAACTAGACAGAGACAGAACTAGACATAGAGACAGAACTAGACATAGAGACAGAACTAGACATAGAGACAGAACTAGAAATAGACATAGAGACATAACTACACATAGAGACAGAACAAGAGACAGAACTAGACATAGAGACAGAACTAGACATAGAGACAGAACTAGATATAGAGACAGAACTAGAGACAGAACTAGACATAGAGACAGAACTAGAGACAGAACTAGACATAGAGACAGAACTAGAGACAGAACTAGACATAGAGACAGAACTAGACATAGACATAGAGACATAACTACACATAGAGACAGAACTAGAGACAGAACTAGACATAGACAGAACTAGACATAGAGACAGAACTAGAGACAGAACTAGACATAGAACTAGACATAGAGACAGAACTAGACAGAGACAGAACTAGACATAGAGACAGAACTAGACATAGACAGAGACATAACTACACATAGAGACAGAACTAGAGACAGAACTAGACATAGAACTAGACATACAGACAGAACTAGACAGAGACAGAACTAGACATAGAGACAGAACTAAACATAGAGACAGAACTAGACACAGAACTAGACAGAGACAGAACTAGACATAGAGACAGAACTAGACATAGAGACAGAACTAGACATAGAGACAGAACTAGACATAGAGACAGAACTAGACATAGACATAGAGACAGAACTAGACATAGACAGAACTAGACGTAGACAGAGACAGAACTAGACGTAGACAGAGACAGAACTAGACGTAGACAGAGACAGAACTAGACAGAGACAGAACTAGACAGAGACAGAACTAGACATAGAGACAGAACTAGACATAGAGACAGAACTAGACATAGAGACAGAACTAGACAGAGACAGAACTAGACAGAGACAGAACTAGACATAGACAGAACTAGACAGAACTAGACATAGAGACAGAACTAGACAGAGACAGAACTAGACATAGAGACAGAACAAGAGACAGAACTAGACATAGAGACAGAACTAGACATAGAGACAGAACTAGACATAGAGACAGAACTAGACATAGAGACAGAACTAGCGACAGAACTAGAGACAGAACTAGACATAGAGACAGAACTAGACAGAGACAGAACTAGACAGAGACAGAACTAGACAGAGACAGAACTAGAGACAGAACAAGAGACAGAACTAGACATAGAGACAGAACTAGAGACAGAACTAGACATAGAGACAGAACTAGAGACAGAACTAGACATAGAGACAGAACTAGAGACAGAACTAGACATAGAGACAGAACTAAAGACAGAACTAGACATAGAGACAGAACTAGAGACAGAACTAGACATAGAGACAGAACTAGAGACAGAACTAGACATAGAGACAGAACTAGAGACAGAACTAGACATAGAGACAGAACTAGATACAGAACTAGACATAGAGACAGAACAAGAGACAGAACTAGACATATAGACAGAACTAGAGACAGAACTAGACATAGAGACAGAACTAGAGACAGAACTAGACATAGAGACAGAACTAGAGACAGAACTAGACATAGAGACAGAACTAGACATAGACATAGAGACAGAACTAGACATAGAGACAGAAGTAGACATAGAGACAGAACTAGAGACAGAACTAGACATAGAGACAGAACTAGACATAGAGACAGAAGTAGACATAGAGACAGAACTAGACATAGAGACAGAACTAGACATAGAGACAGAACTAGACATAGAGACAGAACTAAAGACAGAACTAGACAGAGACAGAACTAAAGACAGAACTAGAGACAGAACTAGACATAGAGACAGAACTAGAGACAGAACTAGACATAGAGACAGAACTAGAGACAGAACTAGACATAGAGACAGAACTAGAGACAGAACTAGACATAGAGACAGAACTAGACCTAGACATAGAGACATAACTACACATAGAGACAGAACTAGAGACAGAACTAGACATAGAACTAGACATACAGACAGAACTAGACAGAGACAGAACTAGACATAGAGACAGAACTAAACATAGAGACAGAACTAGACACAGAACTAGACAGAGACAGAACTAGACATAGAGACAGAACTAGACATAGAGACAGAACTAGACATAGAGACAGAACTAGACATAGACATAGAGACAGAACTAGACATAGACAGAACTAGACGTAGACAGAGACAGAACTAGACGTAGACAGAGACAGAACTAGACAGAGACAGAACTAGACATAGACAGAGACAGAACTAGACATAGAGACAGAACTAGACAGAGACAGAACTAGACAGAGACAGAACTAGACATAGAGACAGAACTAGACAGAGACAGAACTAGACAGAGACAGAACTAGACATAGAGACAGAACAAGAGACAGAACTAGACATAGAGACAGAACTAGACATAGAGACAGAACTAGACATAGAGACAGAACTAGAAACAGAACTAGAGACAGAACTAGACATAGAGACAGAACTAGACAGAGACAGAACTAGACAGAGACAGAACTAGACAGAGACAGAACTAGAGACAGAACAAGAGACAGAACTAGACATAGAGACAGAACTAGAGACAGAACTAGACATAGAGACAGAACTAGAGACAGAACTAGACATAGAGACAGAACTAGAGACAGAACTAGACATAGAGACAGAACTAGAGACAGAACTAGACATAGAGACAGAACTAGAGACAGAACTAGACATAGAGACAGAACTAGAGACAGAACTAGACATAGAGACAGAACTAGAGACAGAACTAGACATAGAGACAGAACTAGACCTAGACATAGAGACATAACTACCTACATAGAGACAGACTACACATAGAGACAGAACTAGAGACAGAACTAGACATAGACAGAACTAGACATAGAGACAGAACTAGAGACATAACTAGACATAGAGACAGAACTAGACAGAGACAGAACTAGACATAGAGACAGAACTAGACATAGAGACAGAACTAGACATAGAGACAGAACTAGACATAGACATAGAGACATAACTACACATAGAGACAGAACTAGAGACATAACTAGACATAGACAGAACTAGACATAGAGACAGAACTAGAGACAGAACTAGACATAGAACTAGACATAGAGACAGAACTAGACAGAGACAGAACTAGACATAGAGACAGAACTAGACATAGACAGAGACATAACTACACATAGAGACAGAACTAGAGACAGAACTAGACATAGAACTAGACATACAGACAGAACTAGACAGAGACAGAACTAGACATAGAGACAGAACTAAACATAGAGACAGAACTAGACACAGAACTAGACAGAGACAGAACTAGACATAGAGACAGAACTAGACATAGAGACAGAACTAGACATAGAGACAGAACTAGACATAGAGACAGAACTAGACATAGACATAGAGACAGAACTAGACATAGACAGAACTAGACGTAGACAGAGACAGAACTAGACGTAGACAGAGACAGAACTAGACAGAGACAGAACTAGACATAGACAGAGACAGAACTAGACATAGAGACAGAACTAGACATAGAGACAGAACTAGACAGAGACAGAACTAGACAGAGACAGAACTAGACATAGACAGAACTAGACAGAACTAGACATAGAGACAGAACTAGACAGAGACAGAACTAGACATAGAGACAGAACAAGAGACAGAACTAGACATAGAGACAGAACTAGACATAGAGACAGAACTAGACAGAGACAGAACTAGCGACAGAACTAGAGACAGAACTAGACATAGAGACAGAACTAGACAGAGACAGAACTAGACAGAGACAGAACTAGACAGAGACAGAACTAGAGACAGAACAAGAGACAGAACTAGACATAGAGACAGAACTAGAGACAGAACTAGACATAGAGACAGAACTAGAGACAGAACTAGACATAGAGACAGAACTAGAGACAGAACTAGACATAGAGACAGAACTAGAGACAGAACTAGACATAGAGACAGAACTAGAGACAGAACTAGACATAGAGACAGAACTAGAGACAGAACTAGACATAGAGACAGAACTAGAGACAGAACTAGACATAGAGACAGAACTAGAGACAGAACTAGAGACAGAACTAGAGACAGAACTAGACATAGAGACAGAACTAGAGACATAACTAGACATAGAGACAGAACTAGACAGAGACAGAACTAGACATAGAGACAGAACTAGACATAGAGACAGAACTAGACATAGACATAGAGACATAACTACACATAGAGACAGAACAAGAGACAGAACTAGACATAGAGACAGAACTAGACATAGAGACAGAACTAGATATAGAGACAGAACTAGAGACAGAACTAGACATAGAGACAGAACTAGAGACAGAACTAGACATAGAGACAGAACTAGAGACAGAACTAGACATAGAGACAGAACTAGACATAGACATAGAGACATAACTACACATAGAGACAGAACTAGAGACAGAACTAGACATAGACAGAACTAGACATAGAGACAGAACTAGAGACAGAACTAGACATAGAACTAGACATAGAGACAGAACTAGACAGAGACAGAACTAGACATAGAGACAGAACTAGACATAGACAGAGACATAACTACACATAGAGACAGAACTAGAGACAGAACTAGACATAGAACTAGACATACAGACAGAACTAGACAGAGACAGAACTAGACATAGAGACAGAACTAGACACAGAACTAGACAGAGACAGAACTAGACATAGAGACAGAACTAGACATAGAGACAGAACTAGACATAGAGACAGAACTAGACATAGACATAGAGACAGAACTAGACATAGACAGAACTAGACGTAGACAGAGACAGAACTAGACGTAGACAGAGACAGAACTAGACGTAGACAGAGACAGAACTAGACAGAGACAGAACTAGACATAGAGACAGAACTAGACATAGAGACAGAACTAGACAGAGACAGAACTAGACAGAGACAGAACTAGACAGAGACAGAACTAGACATAGACAGAACTAGACATAGAGACAGAACTAGACAGAGACAGAACTAGACATAGAGACAGAACATGAGACAGAACTAGACATAGAGACAGAACTAGACATAGAGACAGAACTAGACATAGAGGCAGAACTAGACATAGAGACAGAACTAGCGACAGAACTAGAGACAGAACTAGACATAGAGACAGAACTAGACAGAGACAGAACTAGACAGAGACAGAACTAGACAGAGACAGAACTAGAGACAGAACTAGAGACAGAACTAGACATAGACAGAACTAGAGACAGAACTAGACATAGAGACAGAACTAGAGACAGAACTAGACATAGAGACAGAACTAGAGACAGAACTAGACATAGAGACAGAACTAGAGACAGAACTAGACATAGAGACAGAACTAGACCTAGACATAGAGACATAACTACACATAGAGACAGAACTAGAGACAGAACTAGACATAGAACTAGACATACAGACAGAACTAGACAGAGACAGAACTAGACATAGAGACAGAACTAAACATAGAGACAGAACTAGACACAGAACTAGACAGAGACAGAACTAGACATAGAGACAGAACTAGACATAGAGACAGAACTAGACATAGAGACAGAACTAGACATAGAGACAGAACTAGACATAGACATAGAGACAGAACTAGACATAGACAGAACTAGACGTAGACAGAGACAGAACTAGACGTAGACAGAGACAGAACTAGACAGAGACAGAACTAGACATAGACAGAGACAGAACTAGACATAGAGACAGAACTAGACATAGAGACAGAACTAGACAGAGACAGAACTAGACAGAGACAGAACTAGACATAGACAGAACTAGACAGAACTAGACATAGAGACAGAACTAGACAGAGACAGAACTAGACATAGAGACAGAACAAGAGACAGAACTAGACATAGAGACAGAACTAGACATAGAGACAGAACTAGACAGAGACAGAACTAGCGACAGAACTAGAGACAGAACTAGACATAGAGACAGAACTAGACAGAGACAGAACTAGACAGAGACAGAACTAGACAGAGACAGAACTAGAGACAGAACAAGAGACAGAACTAGACATAGAGACAGAACTAGAGACAGAACTAGACATAGAGACAGAACTAGAGACAGAACTAGACATAGAGACAGAACTAGAGACAGAACTAGACATAGAGACAGAACTAGAGACAGAACTAGACATAGAGACAGAACTAGAGACAGAACTAGACATAGAGACAGAACTAGAGACAGAACTAGACATAGAGACAGAACTAGAGACAGAACTAGACATAGAGACAGAACTAGAGACAGAACTAGAGACAGAACTAGAGACAGAACTAGAGACAGAACTAGACATAGAGACAGAACTAGAGACATAACTAGACATAGAGACAGAACTAGACAGAGACAGAACTAGACATAGAGACAGAACTAGACATAGAGACAGAACTAGACATAGACATAGAGACATAACTACACATAGAGACAGAACAAGAGACAGAACTAGACATAGAGACAGAACTAGACATAGAGACAGAACTAGATATAGAGACAGAACTAGAGACAGAACTAGACATAGAGACAGAACTAGAGACAGAACTAGACATAGAGACAGAACTAGAGACAGAACTAGACATAGAGACAGAACTAGACATAGACATAGAGACATAACTACACATAGAGACAGAACTAGAGACAGAACTAGACATAGACAGAACTAGACATAGAGACAGAACTAGAGACAGAACTAGACATAGAACTAGACATAGAGACAGAACTAGACAGAGACAGAACTAGACATAGAGACAGAACTAGACATAGACAGAGACATAACTACACATAGAGACAGAACTAGAGACAGAACTAGACATAGAACTAGACATACAGACAGAACTAGACAGAGACAGAACTAGACATAGAGACAGAACTAGACACAGAACTAGACAGAGACAGAACTAGACATAGAGACAGAACTAGACATAGAGACAGAACTAGACATAGAGACAGAACTAGACATAGACATAGAGACAGAACTAGACATAGACAGAACTAGACGTAGACAGAGACAGAACTAGACGTAGACAGAGACAGAACTAGACGTAGACAGAGACAGAACTAGACAGAGACAGAACTAGACATAGAGACAGAACTAGACATAGAGACAGAACTAGACAGAGACAGAACTAGACAGAGACAGAACTAGACAGAGACAGAACTAGACATAGACAGAACTAGACATAGAGACAGAACTAGACAGAGACAGAACTAGACATAGAGACAGAACATGAGACAGAACTAGACATAGAGACAGAACTAGACATAGAGACAGAACTAGACATAGAGGCAGAACTAGACATAGAGACAGAACTAGCGACAGAACTAGAGACAGAACTAGACATAGAGACAGAACTAGACAGAGACAGAACTAGACAGAGACAGAACTAGACAGAGACAGAACTAGAGACAGAACTAGACATAGAGACAGAACTAGAGACAGAACTAGACATAGAGACAGAACTAGAGACAGAACTAGACATAGAGACAGAACTAGAGACAGAACTAGACATAGAGACAGAACTAGAGACAGAACTAGACATAGAGACAGAACTAGACCTAGACATAGAGACATAACTACACATAGAGACAGAACTAGAGACAGAACTAGACATAGACAGAACTAGACATAGAGACAGAACTAGAGACATAACTAGACATAGAACTAGACATAGAGACAGAACTATACAGAGACAGAACTAGACATAGAGACAGAACTAGACATAGAGACAGAACTAGACATAGAGACAGAACTAGACATAGACATAGAGACATAACTACACATAGAGACAGAACAAGAGACAGAACTAGACATAGAGACAGAACTAGACATAGAGACAGAACTAGACATAGAGACAGAACTAGACATAGAGACAGAACTAGAGACAGAACTAGACATAGAGACAGAACTAGAGACAGAACTAGACATAGAGACAGAACTAGAGACAGAACTAGACATAGAGACAGAACTAGACATAGACATAGAGACATAACTACACATAGAGACAGAACTAGAGACAGAACTAGACATAGACAGAACTAGACATAGAGACAGAACTAGACATAGAACTAGACATAGAGACAGAACTAGACAGAGACAGAACTAGACATAGAGACAGAACTAGACATAGACAGAGACATAACTACACATAGAGACAGAACAAGAGACAGAACTAGACATAGAGACAGAACTAGACATAGAGACAGAACTAGAGACAGAACTAGACATAGAGACAGAACTAGACACAGAACTAGACAGAGACAGAACTAGACATAGAGACAGAACTAGACATAGAGACAGAACTAGACATAGAGACAGAACTAGACATAGAGACAGAACTAGACAGAGACAGAACTAGACATAGAGACAGAACTAGACATAGAGACAGAACTAGACATAGAGACAGAACTAGAGACAGAACTAGAGACAGAACTAGACATAGAGACAGAACTAGACAGAGACAGAACTAGACATAGACAGAACTAGACATAGAGACAGAACTAGACAGAGACAGAACTAGACATAGAGACAGAACATGAGACAGAACTAGACATAGAGACAGAACTAGACATAGAGACAGAACTAGACATAGAGACAGAACTAGACATAGAGACAGAACTAGCGACAGAACTAGAGACAGAACTAGACATAGAGACAGAACTAGACAGAGACAGAACTAGACAGAGACAGAACTAGACAGAGACAGAACTAGAGACAGAACAAGAGACAGAACTAGACATAGAGACAGAACTAGAGACAGAACTAGACATAGAGACAGAACTAGAGACAGAACTAGACATAGAGACAGAACTAGAGACAGAACTAGACATAGAGACAGAACTAGAGACAGAACTAGACATAGAGACAGAACTAGACCTAGACATAGAGACATAACTACACATAGAGACAGAACTAGAGACAGAACTAGACATAGACAGAACTAGACATAGAGACAGAACTAGAGACATAACTAGACATAGAACTAGACATAGAGACAGAACTATACAGAGACAGAACTAGACATAGAGACAGAACTAGACATAGAGACAGAACTAGACATAGAGACAGAACTAGACATAGACATAGAGACATAACTACACATAGAGACAGAACAAGAGACAGAACTAGACATAGAGACAGAACTAGACATAGAGACAGAACTAGACATAGAGACAGAACTAGACATAGAGACAGAACTAGAGACAGAACTAGACATAGAGACAGAACTAGAGACAGAACTAGACATAGAGACAGAACTAGAGACAGAACTAGACATAGAGACAGAACTAGACATAGACATAGAGACATAACTACACATAGAGACAGAACTAGAGACAGAACTAGACATAGACAGAACTAGACATAGAGACAGAACTAGACATAGAACTAGACATAGAGACAGAACTAGACAGAGACAGAACTAGACATAGAGACAGAACTAGACATAGACAGAGACATAACTACACATAGAGACAGAACAAGAGACAGAACTAGACATAGAGACAGAACTAGACATAGAGACAGAACTAGAGACAGAACTAGACATAGAGACAGAACTAGACACAGAACTAGACAGAGACAGAACTAGACATAGAGACAGAACTAGACATAGAGACAGAACTAGACATAGAGACAGAACTAGACATAGAGACAGAACTAGACAGAGACAGAACTAGACATAGAGACAGAACTAGACATAGAGACAGAACTAGACATAGAGACAGAACTAGAGACAGAACTAGAGACAGAACTAGACATAGAGACAGAACTAGAGACAGAACTAGACATAGAGACAGAACTAGAGACAGAACTAGACATAGAGACAGAACTAGACATAGAGACAGAACAAGACATAGAGACAGAACAAGAGACAGAACTAGACATAGAGCGAGCGAAAGAGAAAGATAGCCAGAGAGAGAGGGTCAGATAATGAGGGCCAGAGAGAGAGAGGGCCAGAGAAAGAGGACCAGAAAGAGAGGTAGAGAAAGAGATTATATATATATATATATATATAGAGAGAGACAGAGATTGAGGTAGAGAGACACTGAGAAAGGGGCAGCGTATCAGGGAAAGGTATAGTGAAAGAGAGAGCTCATAGATTTACCTGAGTGGCGGGGGGAGTGGAGGTCAAAACCCCCCCAGTGTGAGTGACCCGACCGGGTGTCCGACCCCACACCGCCCCAGTCCCCGCGGCTGACTGCATGCACGGGCACACACAGCACAGGCAGGGAGGGACGGACGGAGTGGGTAGTTAGGTAGGGAGACAGCAGAGCAACCATAGTGAAGGAGGAAAAACATGGAGACAACAAGCCATGAAAGAAGAGAGGAAGAAAGGAAGGAAGGGGCAGGAAGAGAAAGGAGGAGGGAGATAGCAGGGACGACGTGGAGGAAGGCCGTGTGGAAGCAATGAGAGAGGAGGGAGGAGGTGGAGGGAGGCCGTGTGGAAGCAATGAGAGAGGAGGGAGGAGGTGGAGGGAGGCCGTGTGGAAGCAATGAGAGAGGAGGGAGGAGGTGGAGGGAGGCCGTGTGGAAGCAATGAGAGAGGAGAAAAAAAGGACGTGTCAGACCGAGAAAAGGCGTAGTAAGATGGCGTAGTCGGCAGCCATTTTGGGTTGTACCTGTGCTACGCCTATCGTCAGTTGGGTCTACTTTGATGGAGTCAGGGGCGTAGGGGCCCTGCTCGGCCGTGTTAGTGTCGGCAGAGCTATCCACGCTGCCGTGACTCACAGCGTCCAGGTCGCTGCCATCTGCTCCAAAGACAACAAGGCATTAAGAGAAACTTGGACACCATTTGGCTCCTCAAAAACAAGGTGTTAATAAGGGGTGAATTACTTTTTCTGTGATGGTTCTTCAGCGAGGAATATGTAGCCTGAATCAATTTGTCTGAGAGGGATTTGTAACTTTCCGTGAAAATCAAAATTATGTGAAGGATGTGTGTGAAGCAAGTGAACTTCTCTACAGGTGTGTGTGCAGCGCAACAGGGAGTGGTCCACGGCCTGGATGTCAACACAACCTGGGGCCGTCTGGCTTTAGACCAAGTTAAATATTATGGACTGTAACTCTGTGTGTGTGTGTGTGTGTGTGTGTGTGTGTGTGTGTGTGTGTGTGTGTGTGTGTGTGTGTGTGTGTGTGTGTGTGTGTGTCAAGAAATCTTTAACCAATATCCTAGTGGGCCAGTGAATTGAAGCAACAGTATTGTACAGGTCACCAGAGGACTACCAGAGGACTACAGTGTTTTACAGGTCACTAGAGGACTACAGTGTTTTATAGGTCACTAGAGGACTACAGTGTTTTATAGGTCACTAGAGGACTACAGTGTTTTATAGGTCACTAGAGGACTACAGTGTTTAATAGGTCACTAGAGGACTACAGTGTTTAATAGGTCACTAGAGGACTACAGTGTTTAATAGGTCACCAGAGGACTACAGTGTTTAATAGGTCACTAGAGGACTACAGTGTTTTATAGGTCACTAGAGGACTACAGTGTTTTATAGGTCACTAGAGGACTACAGTGTTTTATAGGTCACTAGAGGACTACAGTGTTTTATAGGTCACTAGAGGACTACAGTGTTTAATAGGTCATTAGAGGACTACAGTGTTTAATAGGTCACTAGAGGACTACAGTGTTTAATAGGTCACCAGAGGACTACAGTGTTTAATAGGTCACTAGAGGACTACAGTGTTTAATAGGTCACTAGAGGACTACAGTGTTTTATAGGTCACTAGAGGACTACAGTGTTTTATAGGTCACTAGAGGACTACAGTGTTTAATAGGTCACTAGAGGACTACAGTGTTTAATAGGTCATTAGAGGACTACAGTGTTTTACAGGTCACTAGAGGACTACAGTGTTTTATAGGTCACTAGAGGACTACAGTGTTTTATAGGTCACTAGAGGACTACAGTGTTTTACAGGTCACTAGAGGACTACAGTGTTTAATAGGTCACTAGAGGACTACAGTGTTTAATAGGTCACTAGAGGACTATAGTGTTTAATAGGTCACTAGAGGAATACAGTGTTTAATAGGTCACTAGAGGACTACAGTGTTTAATAGGTCACTAGAGGACTACAGTGTTTAATAGGTCACTAGAGGACTACAGTGTTTTACAGGTCACTAGAGGACTACAGTGTTTTATAGGTCACTAGAGGACTACAGTGTATTGCAGGTCACTAGAGGACTACAGTGTTTAATAGATCACCAGAGGACTACAGTGTTTTCCTGGTCACTAAAGGACTACAGTGTTTTATAGGTCACTAGAGGACTACAGTGTTTTATAGGTCACTAGAGGACTACAGTGTTTAATAGGTCACTAGAGGACTACAGTGTTTTACAGGTCACTAGAGGACTACAGTCTTTTACAGGTAACTAGGGGACTACAGTCTTTTACAGGTCACTAGGGGACTACAGTGTTTTACAGGTCACTAGAGGACTACAGTGTTTAATAGGTCACTAGAGGACTACAGTGTTTTACAGGTCACAAGAGGACTACAGTGTTTAATAGGTCACTAGAGGACTACAGTGTTTTCCAGGTCACTAAAGGACTACAGTGTTTTATAGGTCACTAGAGGACTACAGTGTTTTATAGGTCACTAGAGGACTACAGCGTTTAATAGGTCACTAGAGGACTACAGTGTTTAATAGCTCACTAGAGGACTACAGTGTTTAATAGGTCACTAGAGGACTACAGTGTTTTCCAGGTCACTAAAGGACTACAGTGTTTTATAGGTCACTAGAGGACTACAGTGTTTTATAGGTCACTAGAGGACTACAGTGTTTAATAGGTCACTAGAGGACTACAGTGTTTAATAGGTCACTAGAGGACTACAGTGTTTAATAGGTCACTAGAGGACTACAGTGTTTAATAGGTCACTAGAGGACTACAGTGTTTTCCAGGTCACTAAAGGACTACAGTGTTTTATAGGTCACTAGAGGACTACAGTGTTTTATAGGTCACTAGAGGACTACAGTGTTTAATAGGTCACTAGAGGACTACAGTGTTTAATAGGTCACTAGAGGACTACAGTGTTTTACAGGTCACCAGAGGACTACAGTGTTTTACAGGTCACTTGAGGACTACAGTGTTTTACAGGTCACCAGAGGACTACAGTGTTTAATAGGTCACTAGAGGACTACAGTGTTTTACCGGTCACTAGAGGACTACAGTGTTTTCCAGGTCACTAGAGGACTACAGTGTTTTCCAGGTCACTATAGGACTACAGTGTTTAATAGGTCGCTGGAGGACTACAGTGTTTAATAGGTCACTAGAGGACTACAGTGTTTAATAGATCACCAGAGGACTACAGTGTTTTACAGGTCACTAGAGGACTACAGTGTTTTACAGGTAACTAGAGGACTAGAGTGTTTAATAGGTCACTAGAGGACTATAGCGTTTAATAGGTTACTAGAGGACTACAGTGTTTAATAGGTCACTAGAGGACTACAGTGTTTTACAGGTCACTAGAGGACTACAGTGTTTTACAGGTCACTGGAGGACTACAGTGTTTTACAGGTCACTAGAGGACTACAGTGTTTTACAGGTCACTAGAGGACTACAGTGTTTTACAGGTCACTACGGGACTACAGTGTTTTACAGGTCACTAGAGGACTACAGTGTTTTACAGGTCACTAGAGGACTACAGTGTTTAATAGGTCACTAGAGGACTACAGTGTTTTACAGGTCACTAGAGGACTACAGTGTTTAATAGGTCAATAGAGGACTACAGTGTTTTACAGGTCACTAAAGGACTACAGTGTTTTATAGGTCACTAGAGGACTACAGTGTTTAATAGGTCACTAGAGGACTACAGTGTGTAATAGGTCACTAGAGGACTACAGTGTTTTACAGGTCACTAGAGGACTATAGTGTTTTATAGGTCACTAGAGGACTACAGTGTTTTATAGGTCACTAGAGGACTACAGTGTTTAATAGGTCACTAGAGGACTACAGTGTTTTCCAGGTCACTAGAGGACTATAGTGTTTTATAGGTCACTAGAGGACTACAGTGTTTTATAGGTCACTAGAGGACTACAGTGTTTTATAGGTCACTAGAGGACTACAGTGTTTTATAGGTCACTAGAGGACTACAGTGTTTTACAGGTCACTAGAGGACTACAGTGTTTTACAGGTCACTAGAGGACTACAGTGTTTTACAGGTCACTAGAGGACTACAGTGTTTTACAGGTCACTAGAGGACTACAGTGTTTTACAGGTCACTAGAGGACTACAGTGTTTTACAGGTCACTAGAGGACTACAGTGTTTTACAGGTCACTAGAGGACTACAGTGTTTTACAGGTCACTAGAGGACTACAGTGTTTTACAGGTCACTAGAGGACTACAGTGTTTTATAGGTCACTAGAGGACTACAGTGTTAAATAGGTCACTAGAGGACTACAGTGTTAAATAGGTCACTAGAGGACTACAGTGTTTTACAGGTCACTAGAGGACTACAGTGTTTTACAGGTCACTAGAGGACTACAGTGTTTTACAGGTCACTAGAGGACTACAGTGTTTTACAGGTCACTAGAGGACTACAGGGTTTTACAGGTCACTAGAGGACTACAGTGTTTTACAGGTCACTAGAGGACTACAGTGTTTTACAGGTCACTAGAGGACTACAGTGTTTTACAGGTCACTAGAGGACTACAGTGTTTAATAGGTCACTAGGCAGGGTTTCCCAACCCTCTCCTCGTCACACCTGATATAATTAGTCAGCTAATCATCAAGCCTTTGACTCAATGAATCAGGTGACAGATTAGGTCTGGGGGGGGCAAGGAGAGGGTTGGGAAACCCTGCACTAGAGAACTAGAGGCCTGGTCATGGCTGATCTGGAGGTGTGCTGGTGCCAGTACAATACAATACAATACAGTACATACAGTACAAGTTCACTGCACATCGAGAGAAGGAACTTTTGATTTGATTTTTTTCTAAGTTCTAAGTTCTGCCAGGCAGCACCAGGCAGCACCAGGCAGCACCAGGCAGCACCAGGCAGCACCACGCAGCACCACACAGCAAAGGGTGTACAGGGTGAGTGTTTATTTCATGTATTCTGATCTGAAGGTTTCTACTGAATCTGTTTTATCTAATGTGATGAATGATGTATTGTAGTATGTATGTAATATGTGTTTGAAACGACAGACACCTCTCACATTGCTCTTTCAGACACATCCACTATTACACTGACGCTTAGCATCACATCCAAACCAACACATTTCATAAAGAAGCAACCTCACAATAACCTCACAACGTGTTAAGTTCACAGCACTTTACAATCACAGCCTAAGGAGCTTGGTGCATCGTCATGGTTACCTGACAGAGGGCTCTGAGTGGGTGGAGGCTGCTGTTTGCGTAGCGCCTGTCTGAACTGAGCCACACCCATAACCACGTTCCTCAGCTTCATCCACATGAAGTAACCTCCTCTGGTACTGGAAGGCCAGGTAGACTCTAACACCGCCTGGAAGAGGAGAGGGAGGGGGAGGAGAAGATGAGGTGGAGGAGGAGGGGGAGGAGAGGAGGAGAAGATGGAGAAGAGGAGGTGGAGGAGGAGGGGGAGGAGAGGAGGAGAAGATGGAGAAGAGGAGGTGGAGGAGGAGGAGAGGATGAGGGGGAGGGGGAGGAGAGGGGGAGGATGAGGGGGAGGAGAGTAGGAGATGGAATAGAAGGAGATGGAGTGGAGGGAGAAAGAAGCATAATTATGAACTCACTGATATAGGCTACATATCCTTACTTATACACACACACACACACACACACACACACACACACACACACACACACACACACACACACACACACACACACACACACACACACACACACACACACAGAGAAAGTCATTGTAATTCCAGACTGCAGGCCAACAACAAAAGCTCTTCTATAATGACAGCAGCCAGTGTTACTGTCCATCCTGGTAATACTGGTGGTAATACTGGTGGTAATACTGGTAGTAATACTGCTGGTAATACTGGTAGTAATACTGCTGGTAATACTGCTGGTAATACTGATAGTAATACTGCTGGTAATACTGATAGTAATACTGCTGGTAATACTGATAGTAATACTGCTGGTAATACTGATAGTAATACTCCTGGTAATACTGATAGTAATACTGATAGTAATACTGCTGGTAATACTGCTGGTAATACTGATGGTAATACTGATGGTAATACTGATAGTAATACTGGTAGTAATACTGCTGGTAATACTGCTGGTAATACTGCTAGTAATACTGCTGGTAATACTGATAGTAATACTGATAGTAATACTGATAGTAATACTGCTGGTAATACTGATAGTAATACTGCTGGTAATACTGATAGTAATACTGCTGGTAATACTGATAGTAATACTCCTGGTAATACTGATAGTAATACTGATAGTAATACTGCTGGTAATACTGCTGGTAATACTGCTGGTAATACTGATGGTAATACTGATAGTAATACTGATAGTAATACTGCTGGTAATACTGATAGTAATACTGCTGGTAATACTGATAGTAATACTCCTGGTAATACTGATAGTAATACTGATAGTAATACTCCTGGTAATACTGATAGTAATACTCCTGGTAATACTGATAGTAATACTCCTGGTAATACTGATAGTAATACTCCTGGTAATACTGATAGTAATACTCCTGGTAATACTGATAGTAATGCTGATAGTAATACTGCTGGTAATACTGATAGTAATACTCCTGGTAATACTGATAGTAATACTGGTGGTAATACTGATAGTAATACTGGTGGTAATACTGGTGGTAATACTGATAGTAATACTGATAGTAATAATCCTGGTAATACCCCAGGCTAAAATAACTCCCTCTATCACTCCCTAAATTACTCCCAGAATATCTGCATCCAAAATGGCCCCCTATTCCCTATATAGTGCAGTACATTTGACCAGGGCCAATAGGGAATATGATGCCATTTGGAAGGCACATAGAATGCCACAGGGGAACAGATAGTACAGGACAGCGGTGCTGTAACCTTCAACACGGCTCCACCGTGCTCAGAGATAACCTTCCTTTAGTATAACATCACTGGTCACGTGTTCATTTACTGCCCGGGTTACCAGGACCCGCATCCCAAACGCCACCTTATTCCCTATATAGTGCACTACTTTAGACCAGAGCCCTATGGGATGCTCTATAGACCCTGGTCAAAAGAAGTGCAGTATAAAGGGAATGGGGTGCTATCTGCTGAGATGCTGACAGGTTGACAGCATCACAACTCATTGTAATGTCCTGTGTGATTATAGTGTCTGGTGCCGCAGGCTGCAACCATGGAGACCTAAAACTGTCCATGTGTCTGCTTCCTGACCTGTGAGCCAGCGGACTCAGAACATACTGAATGACTCCTAAAATGTACCCTATTCCCTATACAGTGCACTACGTTTAATCAGAGTCCTACAGGCCATGGTCAAAAGGACTGCTATATAAAGGGAATAGGGTGTAATTTGGGATGCAACACTGTAACCTTGATGAGGTAACTACAGTGACATTACTGTGACTGATAGGTATTGTAGAATTATTTAAACAGGTAGTGACAGTTCCTGGAAAGCCTTGCTACAGGAAGGTACTGTACAACCTGACAGGAAGGTACTGTACAACCTGACAGGAAGTTACTATACAACCTGAGAAGGTACTGTACAACCTGACAGGAAGGTACTGTACAACCTGACAGGAAGGTATTGTACAACCTGAGAAGGTGCTGTACAACCTGACAGGAAGGTGCTGTACAACCTGACAGGAAGGTACTGTACAACCTGACAGGAAGGTACTGTACAACCTGACAGAAAGAAACTGTACAATCTGACAGGAAGGCGCTGTACAACCTGACAGGAAGGCACTGTACAACCTGACAGGAAGGTGCTGTACAACCTGACAGGAAGGTACTGTACAACCTGACAGGAAGGTACTGTACAACCTGACAGAAAGAAACTGTACAACCTGACAGGAAGGTACTGTACAACCTGACAGGAAGGTACTGTACAACCTGACAGAAAGAAACTGTACAACCTGACAGGAAGGTACTGACAACCTGACAGGAAGGTACTGACAACCTGACAGAAAGAAACTGTACAACCTGACAGGAAGGTACTGTACAACCTGACAGGAAGGTACTGTACAACCTGACAGAAAGAAACTGTACAACCTGACAGGAAGGTACTGTACAACCTGACAGGAAGGTACTGTACAACCTGACAGAAAGAAACTGTACAACCTGACAGGAAGGTACTGTACAACCTGACAGAAAGACACTGTACAACCTGACAGGAAGGTACTGACAACCTGACAGGAAGGTACTGTACAACCTGACAGAAAGACACTGTACAACCTGACAGGAAGGTACTGTACAACCTGACAGAAAGACACTGTACAACCTGACAGGAAGGTACTGACAACCTGACAGAAAGAAACTGTACAACCTGACAGGAAGGTACTGTACAACCTGACAGAAAGACACTGTACAACCTGACAGGAAGGTACTGTACAACCTGACAGAAAGAAACTGTACAACCTGACAGAAAGACACTGTACAACCTGACAGGAAGGTACTGACAACCTGACAGGAAGGTACTGTACAACCTGACAGAAAGACACTGTACAACCTGACAGGAAGGTACTGACAACCTGACAGGAAGGTACTGTACAACCTGACAGAAAGACACTGTACAACCTGACAGGAAGGTACTGTACAACCTGACAGGAAGGTACTGTACAACCTGACAGGAAGGTACTGTACAACCTGACAGGAAGGTACTGTACAACCTGACAGGAAGGTACTGTACAACCTGACAGAAAGAAACTGTACAACCTGACAGGAAGGTACTGTACAACCTGACAGGAAGGTACTGTACAACCTGACAGAAAGAAACTGTACAACCTGACAGAAAGACACTGTACAACCTGACAGGAAGGTACTGACAACCTGACAGGAAGGTACTGTACAACCTGACAGAAAGACACTGTACAACCTGACAGAAAGACACTGTACAACCTGACAGGAAGGTACTGACAACCTGACAGGAAGGTACTGTACAACCTGACAGAAAGACACTGTACAACCTGACAGGAAGGTACTGTACAACCTGACAGGAAGGTACTGTACAACCTGACAGGAAGGTACTGTACAACCTGACAGGAAGGTACTGTACAACCTGACAGAAAGACACTGTACAACCTGACAGGAAGGTACTGACAACCTGACAGGAAGGTACTGTACAACCTGACAGGAAGGTACTGTACAACCTGACAGAAAGACACTGTACAACCTGACAGGAAGGTACTGACAACCTGACAGGAAGGTACTGTACAACCTGACAGAAAGACACTGTACAACCTGACAGGAAGGTACTGTACAACCTGACAGAAAGACACTGTACAACCAGACAGGAAGGTGCTGTACAACCTGACAGGAAGGTACTGTACAACCTGACAGAAAGACACTGTACAACCTGACAGGAAGGTACTGACAACCTGACAGGAAGGTACTGTACAACCTGACAGGAAGGTACTGTACAACCTGACAGAAAGACACTGTACAACCTGACAGGAAGGTACTGACAACCTGACAGGAAGGTACTGTACAACCTGACAGAAAGACACTGTACAACCTGACAGGAAGGTACTGTACAACCTGACAGAAAGACACTGTACAACCAGACAGGAAGGTGCTGTACAACCTGACAGGAAGGTACTGTACAACCTGACAGAAAGACACTGTACAACCTGACAGGAAGGTACTGACAACCTGACAGGAAGGTACTGACAACCTGACAGAAAGACACTGTACAACCTGACAGGAAGGTACTGTACTGTTCTCAACCCAGTCCTCGGGGGATTGTAGTAGGTACATTGAAATATATTTTTACCGTGTCAGCTCGGGGATTTGATCAAGAAACCTTTTGGTTACACCTCCCAACGCTCTAACCACTAAGCTACCTGCCACCCCAACATATATATACTTATAGATATGTACTAGATAGCTACAAGATTCAACCAAACCCCATCTCCAGGATCCTTGCAGGTTCCACAAAGAACAGATAAATATGTGACAGACATATCACCATTTGGCACATTGTTCTGCCATAAGCCAAAGTTAGCTCCAGGAACAGTACCTTGTTGTAGTATCCATAGGTGATGGCGTTGGGTTGGACTCCAGCCTTCTTCATCTCAAACAGAACTCTGACCGCCAGGACTGGCTGGCCGTACTGACCACACAGCTGCATCAAGACCCTGTAACACACCTGGACAGGAAACAGGGTTAGACAGGACTGGCTGGCCGTACTGACCACACAGCTGCATCAAGACCCTGTAACACACCTGGACAGGAAACAGGGTTAGACAGGACTGGCTGGCCGTACTGACCACACAGCTGCATCAAGACCCTGTAACACACCTGGACAGGAAACAGGGTTAGACAGGACTGGCTGGCCGTACTGACCACACAGCTGCATCAAGACCCTGTAACACACCTGGACAGGAAACAGGGTTAGACAGGACTGGCTGGCCGTACTGACCACACAGCTGCATCAAGACCCTGGACAGGAAACAGGGTTAGGTAGATACAGAGTTATTATCTAAAGGTTACCATGACAACACCATGTAGCATAGCTAGAGCAGAAGAGATATACAATTCTAGAACTCTGTAATAGAGAGAGAGACAGAGAGACAGAGAGAGAGAGAGCGACAGAGAGAGACAGAGAGAGAGCGACAGAGAGAGCGAGAGAGAGAGACAGCGAGAGAGAGACAGAGAGAGAGCGAGAGAGAGACAGAGAGACAGCGAGAGAGCGACAGCGAGAGAGAGCGAGACAGAGAGATTTAGGAGGTAGGTCTACATATTCAATACTAGGGGATAAACTACCACCGTACCTCATCGGGAGGCTGTAGTTTCTTGTCCTGCATCTTCCTGAGGACGTCGTAGGCAGTGCGTAGCGCCCGCACCTTGGAGTGGCACACCTTGACGTATGATGGCAGACAGATGAACCACAGGCCGTAGCAGTGGCACAGCAGACACTTGGACCACATCTGAGGGATGGAAGAGTACTTCTTGGCTAACTTCTGAGACAACTTGATCTCCTGGAGGGTTCGGAGGGGAGAAGGGTTGGGAGGGTCAATGTAGACAGAGATATTCAACACCAGGTCTGGAGAGACAACTTGATCTCCTGGAGGGATCGGAGGGGAGAAGGGTTGGGAGGGTCAAGTGAGCATAGCCTTGCTATTGAGAAAAGCAGCCGAAGGCAGACCTGGCTCTCAGGAGAAGACAGGCTATGTGCACACTGCCCACAAAATGAGGTGGAAACTGAGCTGCACTTCCTAACCTCCTGCCAAATGTATGACCATATTAGAGAGACACATATTTCCCTCAGATTACACAGACCCACAAAGAATTTCAAAACAAACCCAATTTTGATAAACTCCCATATCTACTGGGTGAAATACCACAGTGTGCCATCACAGCAGCAAGATGTGTGACCTGTTGCCACAAGAAAAGGGCAACTAGTGAAGAACAAACACCATTGTAAATACAACCCATGTTTATGTTTATTTATTTTCCCTTTTGTACATTAACTATTTGCACATCATTACAACACTGTATATAGACATAATATGACATCTGTAATGTCTTTATTCTTTTGGAACTTCTATGAGTGTAATGTTTACTGTTCATTTTTATTGTTTATTTCACTTTTGTATATTATCTACCTCACTTGCTTTGGCAATGTTAACATATGTTTCCCATGACAATAAAGCCCCTTGAATTGAATTGATATTCAACACCAGGTCTGGACAGTCAAAATACTTTTCATTCTCCTTCTTGGACTTCCAGTAGTCAGACCTAAGACATCAGGGGAGGAGACTCTGGCCAATCAGTGACATTAAACAATAAAGAACGTCTCTGTGTGTGTATGTGTGTGTGTGTGTGTATATTGTGTGTGTGTGTGTATTGTGTGTGTGTATGTGTGTGTGTGTATTGTGTGTGTGTGTGTATGTGTGTGTGTATGTGTGTGTGTGTGTGTGTGTGTGTGTGTGTGTGTGTGTGTGTGTGTGTGTGTGTGTGTGTGTGTGTGCTGACCTGTTTGGTGCGTCTGAACATGGGTGCGGGGCTGGTTGGGCAGCTCTGTCGGGCAGCCAGGCGAGAGGCAGGGGGTCGGAGGCCTTCCATGGGGTCAAACAGATCAACACTCAACACTGGGAAACCTGCATAGCTGGGGAGGCAGAACACACTGGGGTTAACACATAGCTGGGGAGACAGAACACACTGGGGTTAACACATAGCTGGGGAGGCAGAGCACACTGGGGTTAACACATAGCTGGGGAGGCAGAACACACTGGGGTTAACACATAGCTGGGGAGACAGAACACACTGGGGTTAACACATAGCTGGGGAGACAGAACACACTGGGGTTAACACATAGCTGGGGAGGCAGAACACACTGGGGTTAACACATAGCTGGGGAGACAGAACACACTGGGGTTAACACATAGCTGGGGAGGCAGAACACACTGGGGTTAACACATAGCTGGGGAGGCAGAACACACTGGGGTTAACACATAGCTGGGGAGGCAGAACACACTGGGGTTAACACATAGCTGGGGAGGCAGAACACACTGGGGTTAACACATAGCTGGGGGAGGCAGAACACTGGGGTTAACACATAGCTGGGGAGGCAGAACACATTGGGGTTAACACATAGCTGGGGAGGCAGAACACACTGGGGTTAACACATAGCTGGGGAGGCAGAACACACTGGGGTTAACACATAGCTGGGGAGGCAGAACACACTGGGGTTAACACATAGCTGGGGGAGGCAGAACACACTGGGGTTAACACATAGCTAGGGGAGGCAGAACACACTGGGGTTAACATATAGCTGGGGGAGGCAGAACACACTGGGGTTAACACATAGCTGGGGAGGCAGAACACACTGGGGTTAACACATAGCTGGGGGAGGCAGAATACACTGGGGTTAACACATAGCTGGGGAGACAGAACACACTGGGGTTAACACATAGCTGGGGAGGCAGAACACACTGGGGTTAACACATAGCTGGGGAGGCAGAACACACTGGGGTTAACATATAGCTGGGGGAGGCAGAACACACTGGGGTTAACACATAGCTGGGGAGGCAGAACACACTGGGGTTAACACACACAGACACAGACACACAGACACAGACACACACACACACACACACACACACACACACACACACACAGATATACACACACACAGATATACACACACAGACACACAGACACACACACACAGACACACACACACAGACACACACAGACACACACACACAGTGGGTTCAGCACCTGTAGCAGAGTGGGTGCTCCTCTCCATCAGGCAGATGGGGTAGTTCTGGGGGTGTGATGAAGACTGTGTGCTCGCTGCGCTGTGATTCGTCGATCTCTATCAGCCTGGTCTCATCTGGCTTATCGCTGTCCACCTGAGGGGAGGGACATGAAACAGGTCATGTGCAGGAAGGGAACCAGGCTTTAGTGTTGTATCCACTAGTCAGTCCCTATCCTAGGAGACAGTCCTTCACTGTGTGTAGCTAGTCCCTATCCTAGGAGACAGTCCTTCACTGTGTGTAGCTAGTCCCTATCCTAGGAGACAGTCCTTCACTGTGTGTAGCTAGTCCCTATCCTAGGAGACAGTCCTTCACTGTGTGTAGCTAGTTCCTATCCTAGGAGACAGTCTGGAAGAAGTCGGTAGTTGACCTCTCTCTCTCATAGATGATGTACATGAGGCTCTGAAGTTAAGTCAACTGTTAGTAGATAAAACTCCACTTTGTGTTGTACACTTTCTGTCACTGCAGTGAATAGTGAGGGGACCCCCCCCAAATGGGTCAGTGACTCCATTAAAGCTGTTAAAGGGTTAAGGTTATGGTTAAACGGGTCAGTGACTCCATTAAAGCTGTTAAAGGGTTATGGTTAAACGGGTCAGTGACTCCATTAAAGCTGTTAAAGGGTTTTAAGGTTATGGTTAAACGGGTCAGTGACTCCATTAAAGCTGTTAAAGGGTTTTAAGGTTATGGTTAAACGGGTCAGTGACTCCATTAAAGCTGTTAAAGGGTTAAGGTTATGGTTAAACGGGTCAGTGACTCCATTAAAGCTGTTAAAGGGTTAAGGTTATGGTTAAACGGGTCAGTGACTCCATTAAAGCTGTTAAAGGGTTTTAAGGTTATGGTTAAATGGGTCAGTGACTCCATTAAAGCTGTTAAAGGGTTTTAAGGTTATGGTTAAACGGGTCAGTGACTCCATTAAAGCTGTTAAAGGGTTAAGGTTATGGTTAAACGGGTCAGTGACTCCATTAAAGCTGTTAAAGGGTTAAGGTTATGGTTAAATGGGTCAGTGACTCCATAAAAGCTGTTAAAGGGTTAAGGTTATGGTTAAACGGGTCAGTGACTCCATTAAAGCTGTTAAAGGGTTAAGGTTATGGTTAAACGGGTCAGTGACTCCATTAAAGCTGTTAAAGGGTTAAGGTTATGGTTAAATGGGTCAGTGACTCCATTAAAGCTGTTAAAGCGTTAAGGTTATGGTTAAACGGGTCAGTGACTCCATAAAAGCTGTTAAAGGGTTAAGGTTATGGTTAAACGGGTCAGTGACTCCATTAAAGCTGTTAAAGGGTTAAGGTTATGGTTAAATGGGTCAGTGACTCCATTAAAGCTGTTAAAGGGTTTTAAGGTTATGGTTAAACGGGTCAGTGACTCCATTAAAGCTGTTAAAGGGTTTTAAGGTTATGGTTAAATGGGTCAGTGACTCCATTAAAGCTGTTAAAGGGTTTTAAGGTTATGGTTAAACGGGTCAGTGACTCCATTAAAGCTGTTAAAGGGTTAAGGTTAAATGGGTCAGTGACTCCATTAAAGCTGTTAAAGGGTTTTAAGGTTATGGTTAAACGGGTCAGTGACTCCATTAAAGCTGTTAAAGGGTTAAGGTTATGGTTAAACGGGTCAGTGACTCCATTAAAGCTGTTAAAGGGTTAAGGTTATGGTTAAACGGGTCAGTGACTCCATTAAAGCTGTTAAAGGGTTTTAAGGTTATGGTTAAACGGGTCAGTGACTCCATTAAAGCTGTTAAAGGGTTAAGGTTATGGTTAAATGGGTCAGTGACTCCATTAAAGCTGTTAAAGGGTTTTAAGGTTATGGTTAAATGGGTCAGTGACTCCATTAAAGCTGTTAAAGGGTTTTAAGGTTATGGTTAAATGGGTCAGTGACTCCATTAAAGCTGTTAAAGGGTTAAGGTTATGGTTAAACGGGTCAGTGACTCCATTAAAGCTGTTAAAGGGTTAAGGTTATGGTTAAATGGGTCAGTGACTCCATTAAAGCTGTTAAAGGGTTTTAAGGTTATGGTTAAACGGGTCAGTGACTCCATTAAAGCTGTTAAAGGGTTAAGGTTATGGTTAAATGGGTCAGTGACTCCATTAAAGCTGTTAAAGGGTTTTAAGGTTATGGTTAAACGGGTCAGTGACTCCATTAAAGCTGTTAAAGCGTTAAGGTTATGGTTAAACGGGTCAGTGACTCCATTAAAGCTGTTAAAGGGTTTTAAGGTTATGGTTAAACGGGTCAGTGACTCCATTAAAGCTGTTAAAGGGTTAAGGTTATGGTTAAATGGGTCAGTGACTCCATTAAAGCTGTTAAAGGGTTTTAAGGTTATGGTTAAATGGGTCAGTGACTCCATTAAAGCTGTTAAAGGGTTAAGGTTATGGTTAAACGGGTCAGTGACTCCATAAAAGCTGTTAAAGGGTTAAGGTTATGGTTAAATGGGTCAGTGACTCCATTAAAGCTGTTAAAGGGTTAAGGTTATGGTTAAACGGGTCAGTGACTCCATTAAAGCTGTTAAAGGGTTTTAAGGTTATGGTTAAACGGGTCAGTGACTCCATTAAAGCTGTTAAAGCGTTAAGGTTATGGTTAAACGGGTCAGTGACTCCATTAAAGCTGTTAAAGGGTTTTAAGGTTATGGTTAAATGGGTCAGTGACTCATGGGCTGTGTGGTGAAAGAGGTGAATTCAAGCTGTTAAAGGTCAGCAGAAGAGTGAGGATGTATTTAGTGTGGGAGCAGATGGATGAGGTTAAGGCGGTATTTTCTTAGTTAAAACATTGTTAGTTTTCACAGCAACAGTGTCTGTCTGGTCTCTTCTTCTGGGTAAATGTCTCATTAGTGTGGAATCTTTCCTCTACTGCTAGAAACCATTTCCACTTTATTACTAAAACAATCACTGAGCATGAAATGAGATGTTTTCCCATGTTGAGAAGCACTTTAAGATAAACTGATTAAGGTGTGGTTGTACAGTGTGTTACAGTCTGAGTGTTTAGTATTGTACCAGAGCTGAACTAGCCAGAGAGACAGCCAAGAGACAGTGAGGATGTAAAACCTGCCAGAGGCTACACTTCCTCTGTTGGAGGAGACAAGTCCAAAACAAAGACACAAGCTAAAGCTTGGACTGCAGAGAGAGGCTGTGTTTCTCTGTTTCTGGTCGAGAACATTGAGTTCAGCTGATCTGGACATGGAGCTCCCTGAGGGAGTGGGTGGGTGGGAGTGTGTGTGTGTGGGAGTGTGTGTGTGTGTGTGTGTGTGTGTGTGTGTGTGTGTGTGTGTGTGTGTGTGTGTGTGTGTGTGTGTGTGTAATCCTCTCAGGGACACCACAGTGCAGTGAGGGTGTCATTGAGATAAGCCCTTCTGGTGAGTTAACCTGATATACTTAAGGAGTAGGGAGAGAAGGATGGATTGAAGAAGGGAGGGAGGAGGGAGGGAGGGAGAGAAGGGTGGATCGAGGAAGGGAGGGAGGGAAGGCCCGCCTCCCTCCCTCCCTGCTTCCCCGCCTCCCTCCCCACTCCCTGCCTCCCCCCATCCCTCCAGATACTGATTACTGAATGTCATGTTTCACTACATCAGATGTAGAGGGAGAGATCTGACAGGACAACACAAACCACTGAGTCTACCACACAGACAGACAGACAGACAGACAGACAGACAGACAGACAGACAGACAGACAGACAGACAGACACGGTAACACACACACGGTAACACACACACGGTAACACACATACACACACGGTAACACACATACACACACGGTAACACACACACACACACACACACACACACACACACAGTAACAGCAAATGGACCACACAATTGGATCAGGGTTTCAGTACACTGACTCTCCTCTCCCTGGGAGAGACAAGAAAATACGCTTTAGAAGAATCAACTGTGAACCTCCACATCAACTCTACCATCAGGCCTTTTACACATCACTGAGCCGCTAAAAAGCCCTTCTCAGCACAAGTCATGAAAAATTCAAGGCTGAAATCATTAGACGCCAGTGCTGCTCTTAACTGCTGCTGCAGAAACCTGGATATAACGATCCACAATGAAAGACCAGCTGTAATGCAGAGTAGAGAGACTCGCTGTGTTTTACTACAGACGGGAAGGTAACAGAGACAGAGAGGTGGACTGTCCTGTGTTTTACTACAGAAGGGAAGGTAACAGAGACAGAGAGGTGGACTGTCCTGTGTTTTACTACAGAAGGGAAGGTAACAGAGACAGAGAGGTGGACTGTCCTGTGTTTTACTACAGAAGGGAAGGTAACAGAGACAGAGAGGTGGACTGTCCTGTGTTTTACTACAGAAGGGAAGGTAACAGAGACAGAGAGGTGGACTGTCCTGTGTTTTACTACAGAAGGGAAGGTAACAGAGACAGAGAGGTGGACTGTCCTGTGTTTTACTACAGAAGGGAAGGTAACAGAGACAGAGAGGTGGACTGTCCTGTGTTTTACTACAGAAGGGAAGGTAACAGAGACAGAGAGGTAGACTGTCCTGTGTTTTACTACAGAAGGGAAGGTAACAGAGACAGAGAGGTGGACTGTCCTGTGTTTTACTACAGAAGGGAAGGTAACAAAGACAGAGAGGTGGACTGTCCTGTGTTTTACTACAGAAGGGAAGGTAACAGAGACAGAGAGGTGGACTGTCCTGTGTTTTACTACAGAAGGGAAGGTAACAGAGACAGAGAGGTGGACTGTCCTGTGTTTTACTACAGAAGGGAAGGTAACAGAGACAGAGAGGTGGACTGTCCTGTGTTTTACTACAGAAGGGAAGGTAACAGAGACAGAGAGGTGGACTGTCCTGTGTTTTACTACAGAAGGGAAGGTAACAGAGACAGAGAGGTGGACTGTCCTGTGTTTTACTACAGAAGGGAAGGTAACAGAGACAGAGAGGTGGACTGTCCTGTGTTTTACTACAGAAGGGAAGGTAACAGAGACAGAGAGGTGGACTGTCCTGTGTTTTACTACAGAAGGGAAGGTAACAGAGACAGAGAGGTGGACTGTCCTGTGTTTTACTACAGAAGGGAAGGTAACAGAGACAGAGAGGTGGACTGTCCTGTGTTTTACTACAGAAGGGAAGGTAACAGAGAGAGAAGTGGACTGTCCTGTGTTTTACTACAGAAGGGAAGGTAACAGAGACAGAGAGGTGGACTGTCCTGTGTTTTATTATAGAAGGGAAGGTAACAGAGACAGAGAGGTGGACTGTCCTGTACTGAGAAGCTCAACAGCAGTAGTTAATCAGCAACCTGCTTCTAGAGAGCTAGCTAGGTGGTGCTGACTTCCTCTTGTAGTTCCACTAACTGCTCCTAGAGAGCTAGCTAGGTGGTGCTGACTTCCTCTTGTAGTTCACACTAACTGCTCCTAGAGAGCTAGCTAGGTGGTGCTGACTTCCTCTTGTAGTTCACACTAACTGCTCCTAGAGAGCTAGCTAGGTGGTGCTGACTTCCTCTTGTAGTTCCACTAACTGCTCCTAGAGAGCTAGCTAGGTGGTGCTGACTTCCTCTTGTAGTTCACACTAACTGCTCCTAGAGAGCTAGCTAGGTGGTGCTGACTTCCTCTTGTAGTTCACACTAACTGCTCCTAGAGAGCTAGCTAGGTGGTGCTGACTTCCTCTTGTAGTTCCACTAACTGCTCCTAGAGAGCTAGCTAGGTGGTGGTGACTTCCTCTTGTAGTTCACACTAACTGCTCCTAGAGAGCTAGCTAGGTGGTGCTGACTTCCTCTTGTAGTTCCACTAACTGCTCCTAGAGAGCTAGCTAGGTGGTGCCGACTTCCTCTTGTAGTTCACACCAACTGCTCCTAGAGAGCTAGCTAGGTGGTGCTGACTTCCTCTTGTAGTTCCACTAACTGCTCCTAGAGAGCTAGCTAGGTGGTGCCGACTTCCTCTTGTAGTTCACACTAACTGCTCCTAGAGAGCTAGCTAGGTGGTGCTGACTTCCTCTTGTAGTTCACACTAACCGCTCCTAGAGAGCTAGCTAGGTGGTGCCGACTTCCTCTTGTAGTTCACACTAACTGCTCCTAGAGAGCTAGCTAGGTGGTGCTGACTTCCTCTTGTAGTTCACACTAACCGCTCCTAGAGAGCTAGCTAGGTGGTGCTGACTTCCTCTTGTAGTTCACACTAACTGCTCCTAGAGAACTAGCTAGGTGGTGCTGACTTCCTCTTGTAGTTCACACTAACTGCTCCTAGAGAGCTAGCTAGGTGGTGCTGACTTCCTCTTGTAGTTCCACTAACTGCTCCTATAGAGCTAGCTAGGTGGTGCTGACTTCCTCTTGTAGTTCACACTAACTGCTCC
The DNA here is from genome assembly GCF_901001165.1 of Salmo trutta. NCBI lineage: Eukaryota > Metazoa > Chordata > Actinopteri > Salmoniformes > Salmonidae > Salmo > Salmo trutta. The sequence goes on from NC_042968.1 coordinate 44,607,218, forward strand.
TAGAGAGCTAGCTAGGTGGTGCTGACTTCCTCTTGTAGTTCACACTAACTGCACCTAGAGAGCTTGCTAGGTGGTGCTGACTTCCTCTTGTAGTTCCACTAACTGCTCCTAGAGAGCTAGCTAGGTGGTGCTGACTTCCTCTTGTAGTTCACACAAACTGCTCCTAAGGGCTACTGACCCACATTATCATACCCTGTAGAATGAAGCAATATATTCACACTATCATACCCTGTAGAATGAAGCAATATATTCACACTATCATACCCTGTTGATTGAAGCAACAGTAGTATGGACAGAACTTAGTTGATAGTAAATCAGTTGTGTCAGGGTGGTAGAGTGGTAGAGTGTCAGGGTGGTAGAGTGTCAGGGTGGCAGAGTGTCAGGGTGGTAGAGTGTCAGGGTGGTAGAGTGTCAGGGTGGTAGAGTGGTAGAGTGTCAGAGTTGTAGAGTGTCAGGGTAGTAGAGTGTCAGGGTGGTAGAGTGTCAGGGTGGTAGAGTGTCAGGGTGGTAGAGTGTCAGGGTGGTAGAGTGTCAAGATGGTAGAGAGGTATAGTGTCAGGGTGGTAGAGTGGTATAGTGTCAGGGTGGTAGAGCGGCAGGGTGGTAGAGTGGTAGAGTCAGGGTGGTAGAGTGGTAGAGTGTCAGGGTGGTAGAGTGGTACGATGTCAGGGTGGTAGATTGGTACGATGTCAGGGTGGTAGATTGGTACGATGTCAGGGTGGTAGATTGGTACGATGTCAGGGTGGTAGAGTGGTAGTGTCAGGGTGGTAGAGTGTCAGGGTGGTAGAGTGTCAGGGTGGTAGAGTGGTAGAGTGTCAGGGTGGTAGATTGGTACGATGTCAGGGTGGTAGAGTGGTAGTGTCAGGGTGGTAGAGTGGTAGAGTGTCAGGGTGGTAGAGTGTCAGGGTGGTTGTTGAGACTTCTAGCTCACTCAGGAAAAAAAAAAGATAAATAGATAAAAGAGAAGCAAATGGGTCTGATGTGTTCAATTAAATGGGGAACGAGTTATTTCCTTAAGTTTCTTAGATGCTCAGATATGTTATGTTATGTGCGCATGCGCAGCTTCACTAGAGACTTAAATTACAGCACCTGGTAATCACTTCACCGTAGACAATCATCAGGAGCACACATCCTGTTGGTTTATGACCTGTGGTCATTTGATTTAAAATAAAATTAAGGACAAAACACGAGTCATGACATTGTGTGCTTCCTGGTGAGCCTTTTCGGAGGGCTAAATAACGAAAATCCGAACAGTCATAAACCACGGTTCTCCTTTACATGGATAATGCAAGTGCTAGAACATTCGTCACGAGACTAACTTCTGATAAGCAAACAGTCCACCCATAAAGCTGTCTGCTCATCTGTTGACTTACTAGGCAAATCATTAATGAGTGAAAGCCAAGAAGAGGATAGAGTCTACAGTTAAAGGACTACTTAAAACCCAGTTGGCAGAAAACACTTGAGCTTGAGTTAAACGCTAGAAAAGTTGGCAAGATGGCAGCATCAGAGGAGGAGCTGGAGAGGCTAAAACAGAAGCGGTCAGCAGCCCAGACTGCATTCACTAGAAGAGCCAATTACCTCACCTCCAGAGCTAGTGCACTGGGGGAAAGTGAAATGAGAAGTGAGTGGAGGAACTTTAAAGTGGATCACTCCAGAGTCAGAGATGCAGGGTTTGAGTATGCCACAGCCCTGAGAGAAGTGGACAATGATGAAGCCAAAAAGAAGGCGGAAAACATTGATGGAAAAACAGCAGAATGTGACTAAGTTTGATGAAACTGAACAAATCATCCTGATCAGCTTCTGGACAAGGTTCGCTGAGGCGGAATTTACCACCCTCACTGAAGAGGCTGGATCATCCATGGACCAGGCCGAGGACACCGATCACCACCATATGACCAGGAGGGAATGTGAATTGATTCATAGGAACCTGGAACGGGAGGTCAACAACTTCGAACGAGGATTGGATGAGTGGAAAGATTTGATCCCTCGGTCCAAGGCAACAGAGTCAAAGGACCAGATCCGAAAGTTGAAGAAAAGGTGTGAAAAACTGTGGGATGAGTGGGCATGGAAAGGCGGTCCTCAATCCGACGACGAAGGGAAACTGGGAAAAGTGAAAATTGTGGAGCAGGAGGAGCCAGTTGGGACTTACAACTACAGGCCCCAGATCAGCCTAGAACGTGCACGCTTGCCCATGTTTGCTGGTAATATGAGGGATTACTACCGCTGGAAAGCTGAATGGGAGGACTTGCAACGTCTGGGAAACCCTCATGGATTGGAAAATGTGAGAAAATTCCATCTCTTGGGAAGCCTAGATGAAAAAGTCAAGAGGGACCTCGTATTGTCCAGCTGTGGATCCGCCAACGACGTGTTCAGGCTCCTGGACAACAAGTACGGAAATAAGCCAAAAATAGTGCTGCTGATTGCACAAGAAGTGCAAGGACTTTGCCCCATCAAAGGAAACCATCCGAGGAAGACAATCGAACTGATTCAAGCCGTGGAGAGAGCTCTTCGTGACCTACAAGTCTTAGGGGAGGAAGATGCTGTGAAGAACCGAGTGGTTGTGCAGTCGATTGAAAGTAAGCTTCCTGACTCCCTGAAAGAAAAGTGGTTAACACACAAAAATGACCCTGGAAGCGGGTTTTCACCACGCAACCACTGACTGTCTACTGCAATACTTGAAGAAGCAGGAGGACACTCGAGGAGCTAGACCAGCTACAGCCTAGCTCGGCGGACAATACTGAGAGGTCGAGCGAAAAGAAAAAGGAAAGGAGGGCATTCACCAGAGCCACATCAGGAAACACCCTAAAGGGCGCTCAACCAAGCTCATGCATCACATGTGGAGACAACGAGCACGGAGGTAGGCTGTTCGCCTGCAAGGTCTTCAAGAAGCTCAATCTGACAGGCAAGAAGGCTCAGCTTAGGAGAGCAGGAGCATGCTTTAAGTGCTTGCGCCTTCATGGTGACGATGGCGGCTGCACACAAAAGTATCTATGCTCAAAGGATGACTGTCAGAAAGAGGGCTCTTCAGACCACAATTACTTGCTCTGTCCGAAGTCACAGATCAAGAAGAAAGAGGAAAAGAGCGGAGAGCAGAGCGATGCAAAATTGGGGAAAAGGGGGCTTGTACTAACCAACAAACAGGAGGAGCTCCTTGCTAAACTTTCTCCAGAGCTGCGAGCAGAGTTCAAAGAAGCCTTTTCAAATAAGATCACGACAAAAGTGTGTGCTAGCGTTGGTTGTGAGCCAAAAGAGTGCCCTGTCATAATGATGCTACTGGATGTGACGACAAACTCTGGCCAGCTAGTCGGTACGTTGATTGATCTCGCTTCAGATACTAATTATATCTCTAATAAAGCAGCAGAGCGTCTCAAGCTAAATGGTGAGAACATTAAGTTGATTGTCCAAGGTGTTGGAGGGATGGAGAAAACCATTACTACCATGAAGTATCCCCTGAGGCTGAGAGTAAAAACTCCCAGAGGTACAATAGCAGAGCACAAACTCCTCTGTTACGGCTTGGAAGATGTTGCGAAGGTGAACCAAGCTGTCACACCACAGCAACTGCAGAAGTTCTTTCCAAATGTTCAACTCAAGGACTTGGTCCGGCCCGAAAAGATCGACCTGTTGATTAGCCACAGAGAGGGTTGCCTTGTCCCACAGCCAGTCAGAGTAGTTGGAGACCTCGTCCTCTGGGATGGTCCCCTTGGGAAGGCTGTTGGTGGAACGCATCCTGACCTCTTTGAAGTGATAGACCTGGCAGTGCACAGGTCTGAAACACATTTCGCTAGGTCAATGAGCAGCTTCAAGGGCAGCTTCAAGGGCGTACAAAGAGATTCTCGTGAAGACGGGAGGACCCAGTGGAGTTTCGGTGGAAGAAGACGCAATCCTCCGAAACACTGCAACTACCAACAAAGACGTTTTTGAATGGTTCAAGTGGGACAGTATTGGCGCCGCCTGTGATCCTCAGTGTGGTGGCTGCAGATGCGGTAGGTGCCCCCCTGGAGGCAAGGAAATGACCCTAGGAGAGGAAAGAGACTTGGAGAAAATAAAGGAATGTCTCACCTACGTGCAAGCTGACAAGCACAGCGAATCCCCTCACTGGGACGCAGCTTACCCGTGGAAAGGAGACCCCACAACGCTGCCTGACAATCGACGTGCAGTGGAAGCGACCTTTTTAAACACTGAGAAACGACTGGAGAGGGAGCCGGAATGGAAGGCTGCGTACAGAGAGCAAATCCACGATATGGTCTCAAGAGGGGCTGCCGTTAAAGTCACCCAGGAGGAAATCGATAGCTGGAAGGGACCTAAGTGGTATATCAGTCATTTAGTTGCTCTTAATCCTCACTCAACCACTACCCCTGTAAGAATTGTCTGGAACAGTAGCCAAGAATTCATGGGAATAAGTTTAAATGACCTACTGTACAAGGGTCCTGATGTCCTAAATCAGATAAGGGGCGTGCTTCTGAGATTCAGGACTGGGTTGTACGCCGCACTGGGTGATGTAAAAAAATTTTACAACTCTGTCTGGCTAGAAGACAAAGAAGTACACCTCCATCGATTCCTCTGGAGAGACAATCCTGAGGAGGTGATCGAAGTCTTTGCTGTCGTCAGGGTCAACATTGGCGATAAACCTGCTGGTTGTATCGCCCAGGTGGCAATGAGAGAAACAGCCAACCTGCCCCAGTTTGCAGCCATGGTTGAGGAGCGCCGAGTTGTGGTAGAAGATAGTTATGTGGATGACATCTTGACGTCCCACAATGACTTGCAGATACTGGAGAAAATCACCAAAGGAGTGGAAAAGATCTTAAAGGCTGGAGGCTTCTCCCTTAAGCCATGGGTCTTATCAGGCCAAAGTGGGAGGTCAGCAACCACAACTGATGCCAGTATCAGTAAGACAACTGTGAGTGTGCCCAAAATGCTGGTGTTACCCAACCAGATGCGGGACGAAGAGAGCAAAGCACTTGGAGTCGGTTATGAACCAGAGACCGACAAACTTCTTGTGATGACCTCTGTAAATTTCTCAAAGAAGAGAGGAAAGATGAGAACAGGAGTCGATTTGCGCGAAGAGGAAGTCAGAGGTAAAACTCCAAACCCATTGACCCGTCAGATGCTGCTAAGCCAGATCGTTGGATTCTACGACCCCATTGGTCTTGCCACACCCGCAAAGCAGAAAGGGGTTATGCTTGTGAGAGAAGCTTACCAAGAAGTGAGTATAAGCAGTCCAGTTAAGGACACTTGGGATGACCCACTCTCACCAAAACTACGGGAGGCTTCCATAAGACTCCTCGAAGAATATGTGAGACTTGCCCAGATCAGGTTCGAAAGAAGCCTCACACCAACTGGAGCCATAGGCCATCCAATGGGAGTCACGTTTTCAGATGGGAGTAAGGCTTCCTATGGCGTGGTGCTCTATCGCCGTTGGGAGACGCAGAATGGGGTCGTAGTGAGGCTGGTTGAGTCAAAAGCAAAGCTTACCCCTCTCAACCAGAAAGGAGACGTGATTAAGGCAGAGGTATGTGGTGCTGTCTTTTTGATCCGCCTGAGAAAATACCTTGTAAAGCACTGCCGCATCAAGGTCGCACGCTGGGTCCACTTCGTGGATAGCCAAACAATCCTGGGAGCAATTCACAAGGATAGCTATGGCTACCAAACTTTCTTCGCTAACCGCATCGGAGAGATCCAGAAGGCTGGACCAGTGGAAGACTGGAGGTGGATTGAGGGCAACCTGAACATAGCAGACATCATCACGGAACCGCTGTACCTTTAATCCCGTTCCGGTCGTGGCTGGGGGCCTTGCTTGCGAGGGAAGCTCACGAAGCGAATCATGAAGGGGTGGCTGCCACACTGCTGCACACTAAAAGAAAGGCCTGGGTTGTGCAAGGTCGGAGGACAGTGAAGAAGGCGGTCAACAGGTGCATCACTTGCAAGAAGCAAGTGGGCCAGCAAGTGATGAGCGCTCTTCCTTAGGAACGTACCAGTAGAGCGAACCCATTCGAGTATACTACACTAGACCTCTTTGGACCCTTTGAAGTGAGGGACGCTGTTAAGAAAAGAACCAAGAAAAAGGTCTGGGGAGTCGTGTATTGCTGCATGACTTCCAGAGCCATCCATGCCGATCTCATCGACGACCAGTCTTCTGAGAGCTTTCTTCAGGCCTACTCCCGGTTCACTGCTCTGAGGGGGCATCCCAAAAAGCTATGGTCAGACAGAGGCACAAACTTCTTGGGAGCCAGGCCTGCTCAGAGAGAGCTACACAAGCACCTGGCCTGTTTGCAGAAGGCATCCGTTGAAGACAAGGCTGCCAGAAATAGCACAGAGTGGCAATGGGACTTTCATCCTGCAGACTTGCCACACAGGAATGGAGCAGCAGAGGCAGCTGTCAAGCTCCTTAAAAGAGCTCTTAATAGTCTTGGCGGAACAACTGGCTGCTACACCTGGGGGGAGTTCCAGACCCTTCTCTACTCTGCAGCCAACTTGACTAATGAGCGACCCATCGACGCCAGGGCACAGGAACAAGAGGACTCAGTGGAGTACTTGACCCCCAACTCCCTTATCCTGGGGCGCACCGGACAGGGAGGTGACATACACGGAATCGACATGGAAACCCGCTCTTGGCACAGGCTGAGGGCTGTCCAGGCTGGAGTCGACAGGTTCTGGAAGAAATGGAGCGAACTGGCAGGACCAAACTTGTTCATACGACACAAGTGGCACCGAGCAGAGAGAAGTATCAAGGTTGGAGACGTAGTCTGGATTGCGGACCAGAACGCTCTGAGGGGGCAGTTCCGGCTCGGCCGGGTTGCTACAACATATCCAGACGAGAAGGGGGTTGTCCGGGATGCGGACATAACAACCTGCATGGGTCTTCCTGCTCCCATGGTTCCCAGGGCCCGGAGAAAGGACTCTACCATGCACACGGAAATCGTCATTCGCAGGGATGAGCGTAGGTTGGTGATCTTGATTCCTGCTGAAGACCAAGAGGAGGTAAGATAAGTCCTCACCATGGGTACCCAAAGACTGTGACTCTGTGTTCTTTGCTTAGCTAGCGGGTAACCCTGGGAGGCAACTGAGTGCTTCGAGGGCAAACCTACACTCAGTAGGAGGAAAGGTGGTGGAGCCTACCTCCTTAGTTAATACATGTTTGTTTGTAAATGCCTACTAAGACTGGACTTTAGTTTGAAATTCTCACTGAGAGACTCAAGAGACTGTGCCCTCCTTGGATCTTCGATCAGTCGGCCAAGTGGGAGGTGTTGAGACTTCTAGCTCACTCAGGAAAAAAAAAAGAAAAAAGAAAAGATAAATAGATAAAAGAGAAGCAAATGGGTCTGATGTGTTCAATTAAATGTTTCTTAGATGCTCAGATATGTTATGTTATGTGCGCATGCGCAGCTTCACTAGAGACTTAAATTACAGCACCTGGTAATCACTTCACCGTAGACAATCATGAGGAGCACACAGCCCGTTGGTTTATGACCTGTGGTCATTTGATTTAAAATAAAATTAAGGACAAAACACGAGTCATGACATTGTGTGCTTCCTGGTGAGCCTTTTCGGAGGGCTAAATAACGAAAATCCGAACAGTGGTAGATTGGTACGATGTCAGGGTGGTAGATTGGTACGATGTCAGGGTGGTAGAGTGGTTGAGTGGTAGAGTGTCAGGGTGGTAGAGTGGTACGATGTCAGGGTGGTAGAGTGGTTGAGTGGTAGAGTGTCAGGGTGGTAGAGTGTCAGGGTGGTAGAGTGGTACGATGTCAGGGTGGTAGAGAGGTACGATGTCAGGGTGGTAGAGTGTCAGGGTGGTAGAGTGTGAGGGTGGTAGGATGTCAGGGTGGTAGAGAGGTATAGTGTCAGGGTGGTAGGGTGGTAGAGTGTCAGGGTGGTAGAGTGGTATAGTGTCAGGGTGGTAGAGTGTCAGGGTGGTAGGGTGGTAGAGTGTCAGGGTGGTAGAGTGTCAGGGTGGTAGATTGTCAAGATGGTAGAGAGGTATAGTGTCAGGGTGGTAGAGCGGCAGGGTGGTAGAGTGGTATAGTGTCAGGGTGGTAGGGTGGTAGAGTGTCAGGGTGGTATAGTGTCAGGGTGGTATAGTGTCAGGGTGGTAGAGTGTCAGGGTGGTAGAGAGGTATAGTGTCAGGGTGGTAGAGCGGCAGGGTGGTAGAGTGGTAGAGTGTCAGGGTGGCAGAGTGTCAGGATGTACGAGTGTCAGAGTGGTATAGTGTGAGGGTAGACACAGTCAGACTCACCTTGCCTCCTTTGTCTGCACTGTAGAGCTGCATGCACAGGGAGGCAGAGAGGAGAGAGGGAACAAGAGAAGAGAAGAGAAGAGAAGAGAAGAGAAGAGAAGAGAAGAGGAGAAGCATGTTGAGTTAGAGACAGGTTGAGGAGAGCAGGACTGATGGGAAATAACCAGACAGTACCATGGTTAAAGGAAATAACCAGACAGTACTAAGGTTAAAGGAAATAACCAGACAGTACTAAGGTAGAAGGAAATAACCAGACAGTATCACGGTTAAATGAAATAACCAGACAGTATCACGGTTAAATGAAATAACCAGACAGTACTAAGGTTAAAGGAAATAACCAGACAGTACTAAGGTAGAAGGAAATAACCAGACAGTATCACGGTTAAATGAAATAACCAGACAGTATCACGGTTAAATGAAATAACCAGACAGTACTAAGGTTAAAGGAAATAACCAGACAGTACTAAGGTTAAAGGAAATAACCAGACAGTACTAAGGTTAAAGGAAATAACCAGACAGTACTAAGGTAGAAGGAAATAACCAGACAGTACTAAGGTTAAAGGAAATAACCAGACAGTACTAAGGTAGAAGGAAATAACCAGACAGTACTAAGGTTAAAGGAAATAACCAGACAGTACTAAGGTTAAAGGAAATAACCAGACAGTACTAAGGTTAAAGGAAATAACCAGACAGTACTAAGGTTAAAGGAAATAACCAGACAGTACTAAGGTTAAAGGAAATAACCAGACAGTACTAAGGTTAAAGGAAATAACCAGACAGTACTAAGGTTAAAGGAAATAACCAGACAGTACTAAGGTAAAAGGAAATAACCAGACAGTACTAAAGTTAAAGGAAATAACCAGACAGTACTAAGGTTAAAGGGCTGATTGGACTAGGAGAGGCTACAACAAGAAAACTAGATAGATGTTAATCAGAGGTGGGCAATCTGATCCACAATGGGTCAGTGTGGGTGCAGGCTTTGGCTCCAGCCAAGCAGTAACACAACTAATTAAATTCATCACAGGGTGTTTCTCAAAATGCATACTACCGTGCTCCGAGCAAGCAAATTGGAGCACGGGAGGGTTGGAGTATCAAAGTACACGAAACACAGGGTTCGTACAGACAGTGACAAGTCAAAGTCAAGGACTTTCAAATACTTTTTACAAGCACTAATATATATTTCTAAGGACCATCAATTTGCAACAGTTCCTATTATGCAATTGTTTCTAGTCGCCACCGGATGGCAGCAGATCACCATAATCTGATTTACTATTCATCACCATCTTACAAGATCTATTCAATAATACGTGTTTCACTACTTATTTACGACATTCATGAGGGGTAAGTCAGTACTGATGATGTTGACCGATTTCCTTATATGACCTGTAACTCAGTAAAATCTTTGAAATTGTTGCGTTTATACGTTTGTTCATTGTACATGACAATAATATGAAATTGCCTTTATATTTCACAAAATGTTAGGTCCCACAGGCTATCCCAACATATAATGACATGAAAGTTCATTCTGACAGTGTAAATAGCCCTTAGTTTACTATAAAATATTGTATTCTATACACATTTGAAGAGCAACAAGTTATTGTGTTTGATAAGATTAAAGATTCTCTCAGGGGACCCTATTTACATTTTAAAGGACCCCACATGGGTTCTGGACCCCAAGTTTGAGAACCACTGTACTACTAACCTTTCTCCCTGCTGGCTTCAATGCTTCTTCTCTCTGTGTATCTCATTTGCCTCTTTCAGCCTGACTCACCACTGTCTGTCTCACTACTCTCAGTAAAGAAAATGTATTTTGTAATGAGAACTTTTAGCCCATCTTTTGATTATAGCTATCTTCATTTCAGTCCTGCTGAGGTCAGGCTCCGTTCAACGTTAGCTTCAAACTTAATCCGTTTCTTTTTGTTTGGGGGATGTCTGTTGACACGGCAGAATCCCACTGTCAGCAGCGTCTCTCTGCCACTTGCCACCGTAGGTCTGGCTGAGGTAGTTTGTTTCACCTCTCGGCCTGTCGTGGCCGGAGTTTCCCGATGGACAGAGTGGTGAGTGAATGCGTTGCTAACAAGGCAAATCCAGGGGAGCAGGCGAACATAATGAGCAGACATGAATCATTCATGATTCCACTCATTAGCAGAGGTAGGTGTGATTAAAACTCAGATCAACGCTGGGAATGCAATAATAAGTGGTTAAACGATCATTAACAAAATAAAAAGGCGAGTAAACGCTATTTCACAAATAAAAAGGCGAGTAAACTGCATTTACCCTCCACTACATCCCTGGATGGGTCTGGCAAAACCATACATAAACATCTGTATCCTGCCAGGCAGGGTTGAATCTACATTTGTCCGGCATTTTACCTATCGATCTGTTTGGGGACGCATAATCAGTCAGTTCTGTACCTGCTTGGCTGAGTGGCAGTGTGGGTGGAATGAGCAAGGCAACCTGAGCACCAAACACGTCAGGAAATAAACCTTGGTAGTCTGCCTAGAAATGAATTGGCCAAGGCCAATACATTTTTTCAAAAATAAATTATACTAACATATTTCATAATTTTCTGTTCTCCTCTCATTGTAATTCATGTACTACTAAAATGTCTGATTTTCAAAGTATTCAAGTACTTGAATTTCAGAGAACCAAATTTGAGTATTAAGCACCTCAATCCTAGAAACGGAGCACGAAGGGCACTTCTCAGATGCGTACTCATTTTGTACATATTTTGAAGCATGCATAAATGCAAGCTTCAATGGAAAGTATGTACAGAAACACACAAAACAACATTTCTTGAAATCAATGGCGGCCATTATTTGTTGCTGAAGTGAGAGAAAACGAACTCCGACTTCGGAATGAAATGTTGCCGCTTCACATCTCATATGTTGCCTGACTACAATATCTTATCTTGATACTTTAACAAATATCTACTGTGTTAATTTTAGCATGTTTACTTGACAACAATACCCACTGTAGCGTACGCCGATCACACGCCCGTAGTAAGTCAATAGGGCGAACGTTAACTGGCTAGCTACTACCGTTAGGTTAAAGGAAATAACCAGACAGTACCAAGGTTACTTAAAATCCAGACGGAAAATATTTACACAAGAAGCAACCTAATATCACACAGTCAAACTCTCAGTCATTTTGTAAGTTCACCATTCTGCCATTCTCACTGTTAAACATCGAAGCAAAATACCGGTCAAAGTATACAATCCTTTTCGGGCAAATAAACATATCATGGCATTAAGCAATGTGGCACATCAATGGTTCCTTTCAAATAAATACAGCAAAACGTTGGTGTTTCTGTCATGCCGTTTGGTTTAACACTGGAGCGATCAGCAGCAAACTGGTTGACATTGATTATAAAGCTTGTTCAAAGACATACTATTCCCTTGTCTGCAAAACACTAGATAGCCACGAAGAATTGGCAGCTAGCTTGCATAACATTAGTTTTAGGTCATTTTTAGCATGTTTACTATCTGTTTAGCTAGATTATTACGAGCTAACTGATAATTATGAAGTAAAACGTTTTCTTTGTGTATATCTTGTTTCGTCTGTATTGTTGCCATTCTCCTGGCTGGAAGAAGGGTCCGTGAATGGGGAGGTGTAGTGTGAGGTAATATAGTAGGGGGGAGTGCTTCTCAAATGTAATGGTTTATGCATACTCAAGAGAACGTCCTCGGGAAAATACACTAGAAGCATGAGAGTGTGCAGCACGGTAGCATGCATATTGAGAAACACCCAGTGACTCAGGGAAGCACGGTAGTATGCATATTGAGAAACACCCAGTGACTCAGGGAAGCACTGTAGTATGCATATTGAGAAACACCCAGTGACTCAGGGGAGCACGGTAGTATGCATATTGAGAAACACCCAGTGACTCAGGGGAGCACGGTAGTATGCATATTGAGAAACACCCAGTGACTCAGGGGAGCACGGTAGTATGCATATTGAGAAAAACCCAGTGACTCAGGGAAGCACGGTAGTATGCATATTGAGAAACACCCAGTGACTCAGGGAAGCACGGTAGTATGCATATTGAGAAACACCCAGTGACTCAGGGAAGCACGGTAGTATGCATATTGAGAAACACCCAGTGACTCAGGGAAGCACGGTAGTATGCATATTGAGAAACGCCCACAGTCTTCAATAAATACTTAATTAGTAAAAATCTGCTGTGTTACTGCTTTGGCTAAACCTACCTCAGCACCTAAACATAGTAGAGGGGAATGGAGGGGAATGGAAATGAATGGGAGATAGAGGGAAAGTAAAACTAGAGGATAGCAAGCATAGTTACTAGACAGGGAGGAGAACACTGATAGAGGATAGCATAGTTACTAGACAGGGAGGAGATCACTGATAGAGGATAGCATAGTTACTAGACAGGGAGGAGAACACTGATAGAGGATAGCATAGTTACTAGACGTGGAGGAGATCACTGATAGAGGATAGCATAGTTACTAGACAGGGAGGAGAACACTGATAGAGCATAGCATAGTTACTAGACAGGGAGGAGAACACTGATAGAGGATAGCATAGTTACTAGACAGGGAGGAGATCACTGATAGAGGATAGCATAGTTACTAGACAGGGAGGAGAACACTGATAGAGGATAGCATAGTTACTAGACAGGGAGGAGATCACTGATAGAGGATAGCATAGTTACTAGACAGGGAGGACAACACTGATAGAGGATAGCATAGTTACTAGACAGGGAGGAGATCACTGATAGAGGATAGCATAGTTACTAGACAGGGAGGAGAACACTGATAGAGGATAGCATAGTTACTAGACAGGAAGGAGAGCACTGATAGAGGATAGCAAGCATAGTTACTAGACAGGGAGGAGAACACTGATAGAGGATAGCATAGTTACTAGACAGGGAGGAGAACACTGATAGAGGATAGCATAGTTACTAGACAGGGAGGAGAACACTGATAGAGGATAGCATAGTTACTAGACGTGGAGGAGATCACTGATAGAGGATAGCATAGTTACTAGACAGGGAGGAGATCACTGATAGAGGATAGCATAGCTACTAGACAGGGAGGAGAACACTGATAGAGGATAGCAAGCATAGTTACTAGACAGGGAGGAGAACACTGATAGAGGATAGCATAGTTACTAGACGTGGAGGAGATCACTGATAGAGGATAGCATAGTTACTAGACAGGGAGGAGATCACTGATAGAGGATAGCATAGTTACTAGACAGGGAGGAGAACACTGATAGAGGATAGCAAGCATAGTTACTAGACAGGGAGGAGAACACTGATAGAGGATAGCATAGTTACTAGACAGGGAGGAGAACACTGATAGAGGATAGCATAGTTACTAGACAGGGAGGAGAACACTGATAGAGGATAGCATAGTTACTAGACAGGGAGGAGAACACTGATAGAGGATAGCATAGTTACTAGACAGGGAGGAGAACACTGATAGAGGATAGCATAGCTACTAGACAGGGAGGAGATCACTGATAGAATATAGCATAGTTACTAGACCAATGATAGAGGATAGCAAGCATAGTTACTAGACAGGGAGCAGAACACTGATAGAGGATAGCATAGATATTAGACAGGGAGGAGATCACTGATAGAGGATAGCATAGTTACTAGACAGGGAGGAAAACACTGATAAAGTAGAGCATAGTTACTAGACAGGGAGGAGAATACTGATAGAGGATAGCATAGTTACTAGACATGGAGGAGAACACTGATAGAGGATAACATAGTTACTAGACAGGGAGGAGAACACTGATAGAGGATAGCATAGTTACTAGACAGGGAGGAGATCACTGATAGAGGATAGCATAGTTACTAGACAGGGAGGAGAACACTAATAGAGGATAGCATAGTTACTAGACAGGGAAGAGATCACTGATAGAGGATAGCATAGTTACTAGACAGGGAGGAGAACACTGATAGAGGATAGCAAGCATAGTTACTAGACAGGGAGGAGAACACTGATAGAGGATAGCATAGTTACTAGATGTGGAGGAGATCACTGATAGAGGATAGCATAGTTACTAGACAGGGAGGAGATCACTGATAGAGGATAGCATAGCTACTAGACAGGGAGGAGAACACTGATAGAGGATAGCATAGTTACTAGACAGGGAGGAGATCTACTGATAGAGGATAGCATAGTTACTAGACAGGGAGGAGATCACTGATAGAGGATAGCATAGTTACTAGACAGGGAGGAGATCACTGATAAAGGATAGCATAGTCACTAGACAGGGAGGAGAACTGATGGAGGATAGCATAGTTACTAGACAGGGAGGAGAACACTGATATAGGATAGCATAGCTACTAGACAGGGAGGAGAACACTGATAGAGGATAGCATAGTTACTAGACAGGGAGGAGATCACTGATAGAGGATAACATAGTTACTAGACAGGGAGGATATCACTGATAGAGGATAGCATAGTTACTAGACAGGGAGGAGAACACTGATAGAGGATAGCATAGTTACTAGACTGGGAGGAGAACACTGATAGAGGATAGCATAGTTACTAGATAGGGAGGAGAACATTGATAGAGGATAGCATAGTTAGTAGACAGGGAGGAGAACACTGATAGAGGATAACATAGTTACTAGACAGGGAGGAGAACTGATAGAGGATAGCATAGCTACTAGACAGGGAGGAGAGCACTGATAGAGGATAGCATAGCTACTAGACATGGAGGAGAACACTGATAGAGGATAACATAGTTACTAGACAGGGAGGAGATCACTGATAGAGGATAGCATAGTTACTAGACAGGGAGGAGAACACTGATAGAGGATAGCATAGTTACTAGACGTGGAGGAGATCACTGATAGAGGATAGCATAGTTACTAGACAGGGAGGAGATCACTGATAGAGGATAGCATAGTTACTAGGCGTGGAGGAGATCACTGATAGAGGATAGCATAGTTACTAGACAGGGAGGAGATCACTGATAGAGGATAGCATAGTTACTAGACAGGGAGGAGAACACTGATAGAGGATAGCATAGTTACTAGACAGGGAGGAGATCACTGATGGAGGATAGTATAGTTACTAGACAGGGAGGAGAACACTGATAAATTATAGCATAGTTACTAGACAGGGAGATACATTTCACAGAGTATAGGTCTATATATGGCTAGGATGATAGTATTATAAACCAAGCTGTACCTTGTCCACACAGTCATCGAAGAAGGCCAAGCTGGCGTCTTTGTCTGAGACGAAGGAGCACTCCTCTATGAATCTGATGAACATCTGAGTCTTGGTCATCAGGGAGTAGAACTTCTGGTGGGACCGGTCTCTGCTCTTCAGGAACCCTACAGAACATTACAACCATATGAGAAACCTAAAAAGATACAGTAGAACCTCTGGTGGGAAAGGTCCTGGCTTTTCAGGAACCCTGAACACAACGGTTGGGGAGGGAGAAACGGAACAGAACATTTGTGGTTCACTGCTCGGTATATCTGGCAAAATAGGTTTAGGGTCTTGGAACCTTGACCATGAAGCACAATGCTTTATTTTTTATTTTTTTACCTTCATTTAACCAGGTAAGTCTTTATTTAACCAAGTGAGGCTTTATTTAACCAGGTAAGTCTTTATTTAACCAAGTGAGTCTTTATTTAACCAGGTAAGTCTTTATTTAACCAGGTAAGTCTTTATTTAACCTCTACGGGATTGGTGACCACCCACGGGACGGTTGAGCTAACGTGCGCAAATGCGATTAGCATGAGGTTGTAAGTAACAATAACATTTCCCAGGACATAGACATACGTACAGTTGAAGTCAGAAGTTTACATACACCTTTACCAAATACATTTAAACTCGTTTTTCACAATTCCTGACCTTTAATCCTAGTAAAAATTCACCACTTTATTTTAAGAATGTGAAATGTCAGAATAATAGTAGAGAGAATGATTTTTCAGCTTTTATTTCTTTCATCACATTCCCAGTGGGTCAGAAGTTTACATACACTCAATTAGTATTTGGTAGCATTGCCTTTAAATTGTTTAACTTGGGTCAAACGTTTCAGGTAGCCTTCCACAAGCTTCCCACAATAAGTTGGGTGAATTTTGACCCATTCCTCCTGACAGAGCTGGTGTAACGGAGTCAGGTTTGTAAGGCCTCCTTGCTCGCACACACTTTTTCAGTTCTGCCCACAAATTTTCTATGGGATTCAGGTCAGGGCTTTGTGATGGCCACTTCAATACCTTGATTTTGTTGTCCTTAAGCCATTTTGCCACAACTTTGGAAGTATGCTTGGGGTCATTGTCCATTTGGAAGACCCATTTGCGACCAAGCTTTAACTTCCTGACTGATGTCTTGAGATGTTGCTTCAATATATCCACATAATTTTCCTACCTCATGATGCCATCTATTTTGTGAAGTGCACCAGTCCCTCCTGCAGCAAAGCACCTCCACAACATGATGCTGCCAACGCCGTGCTTCACGGTTGGGATGGTGTTCTTCGGCTTGCAAGCCTCCCCCTTTTTCCTCCAAATATAACAATGGTCATTATTGCCAAACAGTTCTATTTTTGTTTCATCAGACCAGAAGACATTTCTCCCAAAAGTACAATCTTTGTCCCCATGTGCAGTTGCAAACCGTAGTCTGGCTTTTTTATGGCGGTTTTGGAGCAGTGGCTTCTTTCTTGCTGAGCGGCCTTTCAGGTTATGTCGATATAGGACTCGTTTTACTGTGGATATAGTCACTTTTGTACCTGTTTCCTCCAGCATCTTCACAAGGTCCTTTGCTGTTGTTGTCGCACCAAAGTGCATTCTTCTCTAGGAGACAGAACGCGTCTCCTTCCTGAGCGGTATGACGGCTGCGTGGTCCCACGGTGTTTATACTTGTGTACTATTTTTTGTACAGATGAACGTTGTACCTTCAGGCATTTGGAAATTGCTCCCAAGGATGAACCAGACCAAGGATGAACCAGACTTGTGGAGGTCTACCATTTTTTTCTTTTGATTTTCCCATGATGTCAAGCAAAGAAGCACTGAGTTTGAAGGTATGCCTTGAAATACATCCACAGGTACACCTCCAATTGACTCAAATTATGTCAATTAGCCTATCAGAAGCTTCTAAAGCCATGACATCATTTTCTGGAATTTTCCACGCTGTTTAAAGGCACAGTCAACTTAGTGTATGTAAACTTCTGACCTACTGGAATTGTGATACAGTGAATTATAAGTGAAATAATCTGTCTGTAAACAATTGTTGGAAAAATGACTTGTGTCATGCACAAAGTAGATGTCCTAACTGACTTGCCAAAACTATAGTTTGTTAACAAAAAAATTGTGGAGTGGTTGAAAAACAAGTTTTAATGACTCCAACCTAAGTGTATGTAAACTTATGACTTCAACTGTATCTGATATGGGCAGAAAGTTGAAATTCTTGTTAATCTAACTGCACTGTCCAATTTACAGTAACTATTACAGTGAAATAATACCATGCTATTGTTTGAGGAGAGTTGCACAGTTATGAACTTGAAAATGTATCAATAAACCATTTAGGCACATTTGGACAGACTTGATACAACATTTTGAACAGAAATCGAATGGTTCATTGGATCCGTCTAAATCTTTGCACACACACTGCTGCCATCTAGTGGCCACAATCTAAATTGCGCCTAAACTGGAATAATACATTGTGGCCTTTCTCTTGCGTTTCAAAGATGATGAACTTTTACCAGATCTAATGTGTTATATTCTACATTAATTTCACATTTCCACAAACCTCTAAGTATTTCCTTTCAAATTGTATCAAGAATATACATATCCTTGTTTCAGGCAGTTAGATTTGGGTATGTAATTTTTGGCGAAAATTGAAAAAAAGGGTCCGATGCTTAAGAGGTACCAGGTGAGGCTTTATTTAACCAGGTAAGTCTTTATTTAACCAGGTAAGTCTTTATTTAACTAGGTAAGTCTTTATTTAACAAGGTAAGTCTTTATTTAACCAGGTGAGTCATTAGTTACGCGGGTGAGTCTTTAATTAACCAGGCGAGTCTTTATTTAACCAGGTGAGTCTTTATTTAACCAGGTCATTCTTTATTTAACCAGGTAAGTCTTTATTTAACCAGGTAAGTCTTTGAGAACACATTCTCTTTTACAATAATGATGGATGTACCTTAGCTAGGCACAGTCGTGCAGGTAAGATAACACATGGCCAATCTAAGGTGCAAAACAGGGAAGTGACTTCCTTAAGTGTTAAACCCAGCTGGGCTGACTAGTAGCTGACCTGACTAACAGCTGACCTGACTAACAGCTGACCTGACTAACAACTAACCTGACTAACAGCTAACCTGACTAACAGCTGACTAACAACTGACCTGACTAACAGCTGACCTGACTAACAACTGACCTGACTAACAGCTGACCTGACTAACAACTAACCTGACTAACAGCTGACCTGACTAACAGCTAACCTGACTAACAGCTGACCTGACTAACAGCTGACCTGACTAACAACTGACCTGACTAACAGCTGACCTGACTAACAGCTGACCTGACTAACAGCTAACCTGACTAACAGCTGACCTGACTAACAGCTGACCTGACTAACAACTGACCTGACTAACAGCTGACCTGACTAACAGCTGACCTGACTAACAGCTAACCTGACTAACAGCTGACCTGACTAACAACTGACCTGACTAACAGCTGACCTGACTAACAGCTGACCTGACTAACAGCTAACCTGACTAACAGCTGACTAACAACTGACCTGACTAACAACTGACCTGACTAACAGCTGACCTGCCTAACAACTAACCTGACTAACAGCTGACCTGACCTGACTAACAACTAACCTGACTAACAGCTGACCTGACTAACAGCTGACCTGACTAACAGCTGACCTGACTAACAGCTGACCTGATTAACAACTGATCTGACAGTTGACCTGACTAACAGCTGGCCTGACAGCTAACCTGACTAACAGCTGACCTGACTAACAGCTAATCTGACAGCTGACCTGACTAACAGCTGACCTGACTAACAGCTGACCTGACTAACAACTGACCTGACTAACAACTGACCTGACGAACAGCTGATCTGACAGCTGACCTGACTAACAGCTGACCTGACAGCTAACCTGACTAACAGCTGACCTGACTAACAGCTGATCTGACAGCTGACCTGACTAACAGCTGACCTGACTAACAGCTGACCTGACTAACAGCTGACCTGACGAACAGCTGACCTGACTAACAACTGACCTGACTAACAGCTGACCTGATTAACAGCTAACCTGACGAACAGCTGACCTGACTAACAACTGACCTGACTAACAGCTGACCTGACTAACAGCTAACCTGACTAACAGCTGACTAACAACTGACCTGACTAACAACTGACCTGACTAACAGCTGACCTGCCTAACAACTAACCTGACTAACAGCTGACTTGACCTGACTAACAACTAACCTGACTAACAGCTGACCTGACTAACAGCTGACCTGACTAAGAACTGACCTGACTAACAGCTGACCTGACTAACAGCTGACCTAACTAACAGCTGACCTGATTAACAACTGATCTGACAGTTGACCTGACTAACAGCTGGCCTGACTAACAGCTGATTTGACAGCTGACCTGACTAACAGCTGACCTGACTAACAACTGACCTGACGAACAGCTGATCTGACAGCTGACCTGACTAACAGCTGACCTGACAGCTAACCTGACTAACAGCTGACCTGACTAACAGCTGATCTGACAGCTGACCTGACTAACAGCTGACCTGACTAACAGCTAACCTGACTAACAGCTGACCTGACTAACAGCTGACCTGACTAACAGCTGACCTGACGAACAGCTGATCTGACAGCTGACCTGACTAACAGCTGACCTGACAGCTAACCTGACTAACAGCTGACCTGACTAACAGCTAACCTGACAGCTGACCTGACTAACAGCTGACCTGACAGCTAACCTGACTAACAACTGACCTGACAGCTGACTAACAGCTAACCTGACTAACAGATAACCTGACTAACAGCTAACCTGACAGCTAACCTGACTAACAACTGACTAACAGCTAACCTGACTAACAACTGACTAACAGCTAACCTGACTAACAGCTGACCTGACTAACAGCTGACCTGACTAACAGCTAACCTGACTAACAGCTGACCTGACTAACAGCTGACCTGACTAACAGCTGACCTGACTAACAGCTGACCTGACTAACAGCTAACCTGACTAACAGCTAACCTGACTAACAGCTGACCTGACCTGACTAACAACTAACCTGACTAACAGCTGAGACTAACAGCTAACCTGACTAACAACTGACCTGAATAACAGCTGACCTGACTAACAGCTGACCTGACTAACAGCTGACCTGATTAACAACTGATCTGACAGTTGACCTGACTAACAGCTGGCCTGACTAACAGCTGATTTGACAGCTGACCTGACTAACAGCTGACCTGACTAACAACTGACCTGACAAACAGCTGATCTGACAGCTGACCTGACTAACAGCTGACCTGACAGCTAACCTGACTAACAGCTGACCTGACTAACAGCTGATCTGACAGCTGACCTGACTAACAGCTGACCTGACTAACAGCTAACCTGACTAACAGCTGACCTGACTAACAGCTGACCTGACTAACAGCTGACCTGACGAACAGCTGATCTGACAGCTGACCTGACTAACAGCTGACCTGACAGCTAACCTGACTAACAGCTAACCTGACTAACAGCTGACCTGACCTGACTAACAACTAACCTGACTAACAGCTGACCTGACTAACAGCTGACCTGACTGACAACTGACCTGAATAACAGCTGACCTGACTAACAGCTGACCTGACTAACAGCTGATCTGACAGCTGACCTGACTAACAGCTGACCTGACTAACAGCTGACCTGACTAACAGCTAACCTGACTAACAGCTAACCTGACTAACAGCTAACCTGACCTGACTAACAACTAACTTGACTAACAGCTGACCTGACTAACAGCTGACCTGACTAACAACTGACCTGAATAACAGCTGACCTGACTAACAGCTGGCCTGACTAACAGCTGATTTGACAGCTGACCTGACTAACAGCTGACCTGACTAACAGCTGACCTGACTAACAGCTGATCTGACAGCTGACCTGACTAACAGCTGACCTGACTAACAGCTGACCTGACTAACAGCTAACCTGACTAACAGCTAACCTGACTAACAGCTAACCTGACTAACAGCTGACCTGACCTGACTAACAACTAACCTGACTAACAGCTGACCTGACTAACAGCTGACCTGACTAACAACTGACCTGAATAACAGCTGACCTGACTAACAGCTGACCTGACTAACAGCTGACCTGATTAACAACTGATCTGACAGTTGACCTGACTAACAGCTGACCTGACTAACAGCTAACCTGACTAACAGCTGACCTGACTAACAGCTGACCTGACTAACAGCTGACCTGACGAACAGCTGATCTGACAGCTGACCTGACTAACAGCTGACCTGACAGCTAACCTGACTAACAGCTGACCTGACTAACAGCTAACCTGACAGCTGACCTGACTAACAGCTGACCTGACAGCTAACCTGACTAACAACTGACTAACAGCTAACCTGACTAACAGCTGACCTGACAGCTAACCTGACTAACAATTGACTAACAGCTAACCTGACTAACAACTGACTAACAGCTAACCTGACTAACAACTGACTAACAGCTGACCTGACTAACAGCTGACCTGACTAACAGCTGACCTGACTAACAGCTAACCTGACTAACAGCTAACCTGACTAACAGCTGATCTGACTAACAGCTGACCTGACGAACAGCTGACCTGATGAACAGCTGACCTGACTAACAGCTGACCTGACTAACAGCTAACCTGACTAACAGCTGACCTGACAGCTGACCTGCGGGACAGACAGGGCCAGGGGGAGTGAGGAGGATGGTTGGTCATTGGCTCACACTGCAGTCATGGAGGCCAAGCTTTGTGTTGTTGTGTGTCCCTACAGTAATACTAATGGACAGCTGATAGATTTTCTATGGATACAGATACACCCACACTTGGCCAAAGGAACACGTTGAGAAAGCACATTCTCCCATTACCCAACTTGTGTGTGTGTCTTTCAGCTCTAGTCATTACATAACAACACTGCAGAGGTCTCTCTAAACTCCTCGTCCCTATTTGTCTGGATCACATTCCTCATATCCAACATGTCCTTGGCTACAGCTAGCATGGCTAGCATCCACTAGAGAATGCTCATTTCCTTGGCTACAGCTAGCATGGCTAGCATCCACTA